>NW_018165201.1:1423736-1455746 GCF_001263595.1 Phalaenopsis equestris | reverse complement strand
TCGATGGCGCCGTCGGCGGGCTTCTGAAGAATTTTATCCTGTAGTCTCGGGAAAAACTCGTCGTCGGCGGAGTCGAGGGCGTCGTCGGCGGCCTAGTTCAATTCTCCACATTTTGGTCATTTTCGCTCCAAATTCGATCATTTTTTCATCTTTTTTCTCCAATGACCCTAATTCATCATTCCTGCAACAAAACATCAAAAATATCTTTCTTTAAAGTGCAATAACATAAAAAACAATATAAAATAGGTATGAAAATCTCAATATATTTTTTTTTGGTCAAATACTTAAGCAAACTAAGACATAAAAGGGCTTTGGTATTGTTATTAACAGAAGGTCTTTGCAACCATATACTTCATGAGCTTCAGCAAAACATATACAACACCTGAAACATTGTTATTAGCAAATTCAACATCAACTTTCATCCAATTTTTAAATTTTTGCTGCCATATTAAAATTTATGATAAAATGTTTACTCATATTCAAAGCATACACAACACCTGAAACATTGAAAAATGGTTGAAACATTGCTATTGTGAATGTAATGTTTACTCATATTCAAAACATTTTTTCAACCATTTTTCAAATTCTCACTCAAATATCAAAATTCATGGTAAAATCTAAGCCTATGTACATTACATTCACAATACCTAAAACATTGTTATAAAAAAAATCCTATTGCCATCCATTTCTCAAACTCTCATTCAAATATCAAAATTCATGAAAAAATCTTAACTCATGTTCAATGCATTCACAGTACCCAAAATAATGCTATTAACCAAGAAAGCAACCAACTTTCATCAATTTCTCAAATTTCCACTCAAATATTAAAATTCATGATAAAATCCTTACCCATATTTTCAATAACAAATTTAGCACTAGAAACCAAATAGGACAAACCCACCTTTCAATAATGTTTCAGAACCTATGTACGTAATCATCCCAAGACAAAAAATAAAACACAAACCACATACCATACAAAGCAAAGAAACTGGAAAGCACTTCTTGGGGAGCTTGGCATGTAATTATTTTAATAATGCAGAGCCTCAAAACGCACATAACAAAGCCATCGAGAAGCCTATAATACCAAATCCAAACTGAAAACGCAAAGCACAAACTGAACAGAGCAAAGCCACTAAGAAATAGAGATAAAGGAGATGTTTACAGTGCTATGTATGTAATAAAACCAAAATAAATAGCTAACAACGCAATCATATATCCCACATAACAATGTCACCGAGAATCAGGGGAAGAAGATATCAGAGGAAGAAGGAACCAAATGCTAAGTTTGCTCTATCACAAGTGCCAGAGAATGAAGATAGGAAGAGAGGAGAATAAACCCTAGGCACCCTGAAGGAAGCAACAAATGTTGGACAAGCCTTGAAGGAAGTAGTGACTAGAGGGGAGGGGGCGGGGGAGCATAACTTATGAGATGTGTTTGATGAAACGTGTCCACGCTGCATGAAAAAAACAGCTAGAACCACATTTTTTGGACAAACCACAACCCAAATGTTCCTCCAAACATCCCCTTAGTAAGATATCATCAAGCTTATGTGTCGATTGGTTCTAGGCATGAACCATGGGTTTATTAAAATTTTCTTATTACCTGATCCTCGCTTATATCGTAAAAAGTGATGTTGTAACTCCAATAAATACATATCATTATACAAATTCAATAGTTGAATGTTATCAACGATATAAGATTATGTCATCTCAAGTTACTAATATCAGCTTTTTGTCTTCTAAAATCTTTATATTAGATTATCAACTCAATATTTAATTTTTTGCTAGATATAATTATGGGTGCAAATGTGTCCAAGTTAAATTTGTGTTGACATTGCTTGAGCTTGAGCTTGAGTAATGCTTGAGATTGATTTTGACAAATCAAATGTATTATAGCTCAAGTTCAAGCTCAATTCTATATCTTTACTCTAACATATGAGCAAGCTCCTTTATTGCAAAAATTTAAAAATGATTTTGAAAGTTAGAATCAAAAGCACATCAGTGTCATGTACACTAGCTACTTACTTCCAGTTTACTATCTCAGCAGGCCATTGAAAATTGTTAGTGGTCATCTCCTCAATTAGAGAACATGTCTCATCAAATGGCTTCAACATGAATGACCACTAGTGACAACATCGATAATAAATCTAAGGAATCCTATTAAATCATTGTAAAAAGTCTGGACAATCAGCCAATCCAGCGGAGCACGATGTGGGCACTTCCTAAGAAATTTCTTAAATCTCTTTTAAGCCTCATATATTGACCCACCTTCAAATTAGCAAAATTAAGTAATATCATTCCTTAATTTTGCGATTTTTGAAGGCGGGAAATACTTTGCTAAGAATTTTTGGGCTAGTTTACTTCATGTTCTAATAGATCCAGGTACCAATGAGTTCAACCATATTTTTGTTTTATCCCTCAGGGAGAAGGGAAAAAGCCTAAGCCTAACAGCGTCATTGGAAACACCATTATAGCAAAATGTGGCTCAAAGTTCTAAGAAACTTACCAAATATAAGTTTGGATCCTTAGACAGGGTTCCCCCAAATTGGTTGTTCTACGTCATTTGGATGATAGCAAAATTAAGTTCAAAAGTGTTGGCTTCTACAACAGGAGTTTGAATACTTAAGTAAATTTCATCTATCGTATGATTAGCATAATCCCTTAATGGTCTTTGTCAATTATGATGTTCACTAATTGATTCTTGGGTTTCTAAGTTATTGTGTCGAGTATTCGCCATTTATTCTTCAAGTTTGTCTTTTTTTTGTTTTCTAATTTTCCTAATAGTTCTTTCTAGTTATAAGTCGTAAGGTTCAAGTCTTGATGGTCTTGCTCTACGGACTCAATAACTAAAGGTTCATTAATAGGGTTCAAACAAACAAATAGTAAAAAACATAAAAATAATATTATTTTTTTTTCAAATCTAAGTCTTAATAGTTGAACTAAAATTAATGGATTGGTGTTGAAGTGATTTAATGAAATTTGTAGTGATATTTGTTGTATCATGTTTTGTATACATTTGAAAAACCCAAAAAAATTAGAAAAATCAACAATAAACGTAATGTAATATCTATAGCTTTGGTAAGAGATAATTAGGGAAGGATCACATACATCGCTATGAATAAGTTCTAGTAGTTTATATTTTTGTCCTTTGTTAGGTACAAAAGGTTGTTTATGGCTCTTAGTAAGGTTGCATGTGTTGCATGAAGTTAATTGGATGGAATGAGGAGAAATTGACGTTTGGATATGGCAGTCACAATGTCTGAATGTGGGTGTCCCAAACATCGATGCCACAATTCAGCTTGGTGTATTTTGGAGAGAGATGTAGTAAATGCTTATGGTAGATAAGTAGGTGCGAGAGTAGAGTAGAGTCCTCATTGAGTATGAGGATCAAAAATTACAAATCTAGAAGGATCAAAGGACACTATAACATTATTGTCTTTGCTTATTTTGTGAATAGATAAAAGATTATAAGAGATTAGAGAAGTGGGATGAATTTGAGAGGGTTTTAGCATAGGATTTGTAGTGGGAAAGACTCCATTGCCATTGTGTTGAATTAGAATAGCTTGTCCTTTGCCTATTATGACTTGTTCAGTCTGATGATATGGTGTAGCTGATTGGAGCTGACTAAGTTCGGATGTTAAGTGAGCCATTGCACCGGAGTCTAGACTTCATTCCTTGGAGGTAGCATTGAGGGCTTAAGTTGGAGTTTTGGGTGCATATTTTGTGATTAGTCCTATATCAGTAAAGAGATGCATAATTTTCAATTTTATGGCAAATTTGACATGTTTTGTTGGATTGAGTTGACATCCTTTCTGAGCGCAAACCATTGGGGCATCCCTCTCTTTGATTTGCCTAATTTCTACCCCTTCTCCTGACAGAGTGTGAGTTGTGTCCTTGACATGCATTAAACGACAGGAGAGTTTTGATTTTAGATAGTTGCTTTGTATTTTCATTATTTATATTGATTTCCTTGTGCAAAGACGTGAGTGGAGATCATCTAGAGCTATTGGTTGGAGTCTCATCTGAATGGTCTTTTTGAAGGAATTGCAGTTTGGAGGAAGGTCGTTATAAGATATACAGGATGGCATCTTCTTGATCCAACTTGGATCCAACAGTATTGATGTGATCCACCAGAGTTCAAATTTCTATTAGATATTGTACCATAGTTTTATCCTTTATGGATATTTGGTGCAGTTCATTTTTCAATTGAATCACCTTGGATATATTTGTAGCTTGTAATTATTGTTCTAGAGTTGTCCAAATCTCTTCAGTGGTCTGAAGATTGATGAAGTGAGGAAGAACAATGGGTGATTTCATGGTTTCGAGCGAAGCCGCTAGATTTTGATCAATGAGAGTCCACATTTGGAATTGAGGGTTTTTGGTTCCCTCAGGATTGTTCCCACTGTGAGCGACACCAATTGCTACCATCCAGAAATCCGGCGAAGCCATTTGTCGTAAATATCTTCAGAATGTGGGTGTGTCATACATGATAATTCTCAGGGGTAAGTAGATTTGGGAGAACTTTTTTAGGAGGGAGGTGAGGAACTTGAGTGAAGGGGGGTATATTAATGAACTGCGTAAAGATAAGTGGGGTTTGGGATTTGGACATTACCGATTCTCCCATTGTCAACGAGAACATATCAGAGATGTAGGATAGATAAGCTATGGACTTGCTGAATCAAAACGCTTATTCTTCCTCTCCCAATGAGCTTTGATGCCATAAAAACACAGTGGAATTCCCTTGACAGGGAGAAAAGCCAGAGAGAAAAGTAACTTTCCACTAATTCTATATATCATTGTTTACATGGTACAGGAAGTATATATAGGTCATTTGGAATTTTCTAGAGTTGTTGTTATATCATTATTTGTTGTCATTAAGTTGGGATTTTGATATTGTTGGTGTTGGGGACCATTAGTAGTAGTGTTATATCTAATAATAATGTTTATCCTTCTTATCCTTCATTATGAATAAACCCATTCTCTCTTAATTTTGATGACTTAAAAAAAAAGATTAACTATTGTTTTCTTGGTAAGAACGTACTGATGCATTCCTTAACCGATCAGATCCATCCCAATATTGTAATTTTTAGGATGAATTTTTAAGTTCACCCAAATGTCTTCAGTTGATAATTATCTTAATCTATTTGAGTATCTATCTAACCAAGTTGTTAGTTCTCTTAGGCGGTGTTTGGCCCCAACATAGTCTTAAGTTGAATAGGATTTATCAAATCAAATAAATATGGATTTATTAAATCAACGCTGTGAAGACATAGCTAAGGAGCAACGACAGAATAAATTCGACTCACAGTCGGATTTACTAAATCTAGATTTATGCAGTAAAAATAACGGAATGCAGAAAGAGACGGACAGAAAGCAAAAAAATTAGATTTAACAGAGCGTTGGATTTATTATTATTTTTTATTTGGGATGGATTTAAGCTAAATTCATGATTGAATCATATATATAATATGCTACCAAAAACACTGTCTTAGTCTTCCTGACAAAGTTCTTTTAAATTACATTCATGCCCGTTTAGAAACATTAGAATATTGAGAGTTTATCATCAAACTACTTTGTTTCAATGCAACCTAAATAACATATTTATATACCCCATAATTAAATACTTTCTAAACAACTAAACCTAACTAACCCAAAATTAATAAGTATCGAATTACAGCTAACACAAATATGAATAGGTAAAATTCTCTTATAATCCTGGTTGTCAATGTGCAGAGATAAATTTTCTCTGACCAGATGTAACTCTGTTATCCGAGTTTCGATAGACTCGCATCATTTCTCGATCATTTGTACTCATATTTTATAGATATCTACCCAAATTATGACCACGAGAATAAGGTCAAAATTGAAAGACAGAAAACTACTTGCAAAAATCTACCTGCACACATTGGCAACTAAGGCGGCAAAATATTTTGATCAAATTCTTATTTTTTGTAGCTAGAATTTTTTACTTACTAATTTTGGGTTAGTTTTAGGTTTAATACTTTTAAAATAGCGTTTAGTCGCCCTAATTATTTTAATAAAGATGGAAAACTTTTATGTGATTGCATGCTATTATCAAACCCTAAGTCTTTAGACATCTTGGTTTAATCATGAAACTTTAATCAAAAATAAAAAATATCATTTTTTTTTTTAGTAAAGATAATTTTTTATCACTCTTATTTTATAATTTTCTTTAGTTGACTAAAAATTAAAATAATAAATAATAATAATAATAATATAATTTCAGACACTTAGTGAATTTGTGAATTAACCCAAAAGAATAATACTAAAAATTGAATTACTTGTTCACCAAATTCTACAAAATCGCCAGCATTTTTAAATTTTTTAAAACAAATCAAGAATGCATCTCATAAAAATTCATATATATATAAATATGTCATTTTCTTATTGATTTGATTGGAGCAAAAAGAACAAAAATAAACCAAAACGGAGCAAATTGGGTCGAACCGGGACACACTGAAGCTAAGGGGACCTAAATCGGACACTTAAGTGCCTGTGCCCGGTGCTTAAGCGCCCAAACTGGCGCTTAGGAGCGCTTAGGAGCCACCAGAAAGAGAGGGGGCGCTTAAGCTCCTAAAAATTGGCGTTTAGGCGCCGGTGACAGTTTTTAACATGTCTTCTAGAATATATGTCGGATTTGGATGATTTGTGAAGCGGTGCTTCGTGCATCTCTTGGGGAACTCATTGGAAATGAGAAAAAGGACTTTCTAGAAGGATTTGGGGTGGTTATATGGAGTTTTGAAGAGACACTTCAGGCACCATTTGAAAAATTCATTGAATCTGGACAGTTTTGAAGAGACATTTAAGCATCTCTTGAGAAATTATAAAAAAAGGCTTGGAAATGTTTTTAAAACAACTCTTAGACTCTTGAATTAATTGAAAGAGGGGAAGAAGACTTGGAGAAGAAGATAAGAAGGCGAAGAAGATAAGAAGGCTTGGGCTTGGGCATGAGCCCCAAGCGGGACGACAAGGTGAGAGAGAAAAAGAGAGAGAGATTTCTTCTTTTCTTTTCAATTTGTTCTTGGAGAAGATTGCAAGAAGATTTCTTTTGCTATACAAAGAGAGTTTGATTTCTATTAGAGATAAGTATTTTCATTATATTTTAATTTGAATTTAAAATTTGAATTGTATGTTTTCAAAGTCTTGTTCAATGAAAAGTTATTGTTGTTTCTCCATGTGTAGTGAGTAGTTTTCTTTACTCTTCCCTCTTGTAATGAATTAGTACGCATGTGTAGGATATAGAATCGAGTTGAGTGAGAATATATTGAAATGATTTTACTTTGTTCTTCATTTACATGTAAACTTGATCAACTTGTATGTTAAAATTTGTTGTGAGAAAATGTAAGATCCGGCATAATATTATCTTAATCAAGTGTGGTAGAATCACATGAGATTGTATGGATGAGAATGTAGTCCATATAGTTAAGTGTAAATAAATAGAAAAATAATCTTTAAAGGGTGTAGAATTAGAAGACTTTAGAGTGCAGGCTAAAGCCCCTAATTTGGTCTATTGTTTTAGGTTTTGATGTGAGACGTTAGCCTCCAGGTTGAGGGATAAGAGGGAACTCTAGAGTGAGAGTTAGTATCTTCCCTGCTTAGCCCGTCTTCAAAACTATTCAAACTTTAGATTAATCAATATTCTTTCTAACATCTCTAGTAAGGGTAAAGAATATAATTGCTCCTATTTGTCACAATTTCTCTCACTACTTGTTTTACTTTTACACATGTCACTACTTTCATTGCATGAGGAAGAGTACTTTTAATATATTAAAACCCCCCACTTTATGATTTTCACTAAGTATTTTAATTTAGAAGTAGAAGTAGTATTGTAGTGATAATTATAGGATAAAATCAAAACCAAACTTTTATCGACCTTCCAAGCTATGGCGTGTTATTCTAAACTAGAATTTCTCTTGAAAGTCGCTGTGATTAACCTCGATCTCCGTGGGATCGATATTCGGGACTTAATCAAAAAGTCCTATATTACTTGATAACGATACATATACTTGCATAGAATCCTTAAAAATATAATTGCAATATTACTTTGTTTGGGATTAAGTTTTCGGTGTCAATACCGGGGATTAAAATCTTCATGTACAGGTGTCAACTTCTTAAATTCTACATATAAACAAGAATATCGAGATCACCTAAGTCTAACAACATCATTGGAAACGCCATTATAGCAAAAATGTGGCTCAAAGTACTAAGAAACTTGCCAAATATAAGTTTGGATCCTCAGACGGGGTTCCCCCAAATTGGTTGTTCTACATCATTTGAATGATAGCAGTCTTAAGTTCAAAAGTGTTGGCTTCTACAACAGAAGTTTGAATACTTAAGTGAATTTCATCTGTCATATGATTAACATAATCCCTTAACGATCTTTGTCAATTATGATATTCACTAATTGATTCTTGAGTTTCTAAGTTATTGTGCCGAGTATTCGCCATTTATTATTCAAGTGTCTTTTTTTTCTGTTTTCTAATTTTCCTAATAGTTCTTTCTAGTTATGAGTCATAAGGTTCAAGTTTTGTTGGTCTTGCCCTACGGACTCCGTAACTAAAGGTTCACTAATAGGTTTCACACAAACAAATAGTAAAAAACATAAAAATAATATTAATTTTTTTCAAGTCTAAGTCTTAATTGTTCAACTAAAATTAATGGATTGGTGTTGAAGTGATTTAATGAAATTTGTAGTGATATTTGTGATATCATATTTTGTATACATTAGAAAAACCCAAAAAAAATTAGAGAAATCATCAATAAACGCAATTTAATATCTATAGCTTTGGTAAGAGATAAATAGGGAAGGATCACATACATTGCTATGAATAAGTTCTAGTAGTTTATATTTTTTTTTATGTTGGATACAAAAGGTTGTTTGTGGCCCTTGGGTAAGGTTGCACATGTTGCATGAAGTTGAACTGGAAGGGATGAGGAGAGATTGAAGTTCGGATATGACGACTACAATGTCTGAATGTGGGTGTCCCAAGCTTCGATGTCACAATTCAGCTTGTTATATTTTCAAGAGAGACTTAGTAAATGCGTATAGTAGGTAAGTTGGTGTAGAGTGGAGTAGAGTCCTCTAGAGCTGGGACCCTTGAGAAGTATATGTTGAGTATGAGGATCAGAAATTACAAATCCAGAAGGATCAAAGTACACTATAGCATTATTGTCTTTGGTTATTTTGTGGATAGATAAGAGATTATAAGAGATTAGAGGAGTGGGATGAATTTGGGAGAGTTTTAGCATAGGATTTGTAGTGGGAAAGACTCCATTTCCATTGTGTTGAATTAGAATAGCTTGTCCTTTGCCTATTATGACTTGTTCAGTCTGATGATATGGTGTAGCTGATTGGAGCTGACTAAGTTCGGATGTTAAGTGAGCCATTGCACCGGAGTCTAGACTTCATTCCTTGGAGGTAGCATTGAGGGCTTGAGTTGGAGTTTTGGGTGCATATTTGTGATTAGTCCTATATCAGTAAAGAGATGCAGAATTTCCAATTTTATGTCATATTTGACATGTTTTGTTGGACCGAGTTGACATCCTTCCTGAGCGCAAACCATTGGGGCATCCCTTTCTTTGATTTCTCTAATTCCAGCCCCTTCTCCTGGCAGAGTGTGAGTTGTGTCCCCGACATGCATTAAACGCCATGAGAGTTTTGATTTTAGGTAGTTGCTTTGTATTTTCATTATTGATATTGATTTCCTCGTTGCATTACTTGTTCACCAAAATAATTATAATTTGCTTTGATATTAACTTTTAGTTGACTAAAAATTATATAATTTTATTTTAATGACCGTGAAATATGCCATTTTCTTATTTTTTATGAAAGTCAAATCATGACAAGCTCTAAACCTTCACTCAACCTGACAGTCATTTTGTATTATATATATACATATATATATATATATATTTAATGACCGTGAAATATGTCATTTTCTTATTGAATTGATGTTCGTATGATCTTCTCTTGGGGAAAAATTTGCGTACCTAAGACATATGCAGAGTTGCGTACGTAGGAGGTTATTCAAAGGGTATTGGGGGATTATATGTAGGTTACACCCCCTGTAACATATTTTTGTGTTAGCATTTCTCGGATGGAAAGTAGAAAATGATTATTTGATGATTTGCATGAAATGCTTAATGGCTTTATATTGTGCCTACGCTCATGTGAGAATCTTAAATATGCAACGTACTTGCCACCGATGCGTGACCCTAATTTTCGTTGAGAAGAAAACAAGAGGTTGATGGCCTCTATTACTTTCATTTTAAGAGAACGTTTGAATAACAAATGTAAGAGACCTTACAATACATAATTAACAATCACTTAACAAATAACTTTAGGATAACGAATGTAGAACAAGCTTAGGAATCCAAATGCTTGTGTTCTAGCCTCACTCGCTTCGCCTGTGTCATTCCGCGATGGCGCAGTCGACATCCTGTGGGACGAGCGATTAGTGTCTTGATCCGACTTGTGTTTCAAACAAACTAACGATCCCTGACTCAACAACACGAAGCTAGGATTGATCGTCAATAGAGCATTTGAAATCGGGAAAATATAATTAATATTAAATTTAAATCAAATGAGATGTTAAGTTAAACAAACCAACCAAAACATAGCATAAATGGTAGCCTAAATAACAACACATATACTTAACGAAAGCCTTGGTCTAATACAACTCTAAATTGAGATGAACTTGATCAAATAACAATCTAGATCTAAACATGAATAGAAGCTTAATATCAACTTTAATATAAACTTAAACCTAAAATTGATGAACATAAGTTGAAAT
This sequence comes from Phalaenopsis equestris, assembly GCF_001263595.1. Lineage (NCBI taxonomy): Eukaryota > Viridiplantae > Streptophyta > Magnoliopsida > Asparagales > Orchidaceae > Phalaenopsis > Phalaenopsis equestris. The sequence continues at coordinate 1,444,932 of NW_018165201.1, read as the reverse complement.
CCGTGCAAATCGAACACACAAGCAAGCAAAAAAATCAAACATGAAATTAAACACAAACACATTGGCAAAGATAAATACCAAGTTTAAACTCAACTCACATAAATATCGCATGTGAATCTCAAACAAGCATAAAATGAGATCAAACACAAATTTGAACAAATAATTAAAAAAAATGGATTTAAACAACCAACACAAAGTAAAGATGAAAACGAACGTCAAACTTTAACTAATAAAAAATGCAAACTAAATATAAATCCCAATATGGCCTCAAATCAGAATACAAAGCAAAGTCAGATGCAAATACAAAATAGATACGAGTCTGTTAGGAAATCTAAGCTAAGTTTAGATCAATACTGAACACCATGATAACTCATATTAACTCTATTTGACCCAAATTAAAACTAAACAAAATTCAAATGAATAATAATCAAATCAAACTTAGTTATCACCCTGTCTATCATTGTTTTAGATAGACATATTAGAAAACAAAACCAGACCCTAGTCCATTATCTTTGAGGACATGTGACATAGATGCACTCATGTCTACATTTAGGCTAGCATTCTTTAGTCTTCCCCTAAGGTGTCTCCCTTTGCCACCCTTCATATTTGACCAATCTTTCCCATGTGCGCGTTTAGACAGGTTTCTACCTTCTCCACCTCGTAAAGAAGATTTTTTTAGGCATTCTTAGTCACAACAAACTAAGTTGTCGGCCCCATTTTTGACATCCGCTTTGCCCTGCAGAGACAATGTCCAGGCAAGGTCGAACACACAAGTCAAGCTATATGTCTCATTCTCTCTTTCCTTCGAAATTTTTCTCACATTATGTTGATTGAAATTATTTTTGTGCATTTCCTTATCTTATGATAAGGTGATACACCAAACATCTTGAGCTTATTCGATCAAGTTGTAAGTCGCAATCACAAATATATCTTATCTTTTTGCCTATAGAATGTTAGGTGATTTGTACGACCTTGGCATATGCCACCACACACGGCGTCATAATTCTGGTTCGGGCTTCTCCATCTTATGGGAGTGGAGTTTGAGTTACGATTGTCAGACTAGAATTAGGTCCACCTGCTTGGTTTGCGAGGTACCCTTAGATGAGATAATTTATAGTTGCTATCAAGAATACTGCGATCACCCCTCGACTAAATAGAATAAGGGGCACTGACGACCCAGAATAATGGAAACATGAAATTTTGACTGGGACATCATATCCTCTGATAGATTAGTCCTTCCATGCATTTCTCTATTGACCAGGATTGCTCATCTAACTACGGCATAAGAACTTACCTCCTAAGCTTTCTTAGGATCGAATATCATAGGATATAAGCCCTAATTTCTAATAACATATAAACTCAAACGATAAATTCTTCATTTTCAAAGCCATTAAAGCCTAATCATAGGATAATTTAAGTGTCACCGAGCTTCTCAATACCTGAATACTTCATACTTTCTCTTTTTAGGGTTTCGATAATAACTACTCCCATATAAGTAATCCTACTTAAAATTTTAAATGAGTAATCATTGAAACATAAACGTTTAAATTCTTGAAGACAAAACCTCAATATAAATTGAGAATTCTCTTAAGATTATCTACTAAAATATAATTAATTGCAAGGGTTTATCCTTTTAAAAAGCTCGTTACACAGATTAATTTAAACCCTTCAAGCCTTCGTGCTAAGTAGGAGAAAATTTTTTAGTTTAAATACAACCCGATCAAATATTGAATGAAATTCTTTATTTGAGTAATTGAATCTATCGTGAGGTGATGTTTCTATCTTTTGAAATAGTATATTACTTTTGATTTCATATTCGATTATTCAAATAAATTAAAATATTTGAAATCTCTGTGGTGGACATTAAATAAAACCAACAGATCTTAATAAAAACTTAGCAAAGGAGTTCAATGAAAGAATGTGATAGTAGCTTGTAAATGGCAGTTTAAATCTTAATCATAATGAGAAGTCACACAATAGCTTTGACTAATGCAGAGAGATTATGAAAACTCTTAAGAGAGAACCCTTGCTATAACAAAAGCCAATCAACTTCATATTCTCACATCAATTTCGGATGACCGTTAAAACACTAATTTAAATTTCAATTTGACCGTTGAATTTCAAATTCCCACAGCCACTAAGTTGAATTCCAAACAAGAAACTCCCAATCTTTATCTACTAAGATTCTGTAACTTCAACAGAAGACGAAGCCTAAGAACATGAAGATAAAATCATTTTTTTCTTTTTTCAAATCAAAAAACAATGTTATAAACTTATAATAACAGCATAAAATAATTCTCATACACTTAAAATTTGATCAACAAAAGCCTCAACAAACCCCCAGCCATCTTCTAAATCAGGGCTCATCCAATAACCATATATTACTCTAAAATTCTTTCCAGAGAAAAGATTCTGCCAGAAAATATGAATTGGTGCCTCCATAATACAGTTAGCTTCATGGTGCAGCAGTGCGCTAAGTGGGCAGAGAAATTTCAAATAATCACCTGCTTTTGTTGCTGTAAAAATTAAAAATGCGTCGGCTGAATAACTGTAAAGGAAGAAGAAACCCTAAACCCTAGACGATGAAAATGATGATGAAGAAGAAGAAGAAGAAGAAGAAATAATGAAGTAAACACCTGTAATGGAGTTTGCTTGACTGATATCTCTACCAGATGGAAGAAACAGGGCCTGTATATTCCACTAAAAAAGAAAAAAAAAATTGTTGAGAAAAGTCTACAAATATGTATGCGACATCCATTGCATTTCTAAGGAGCAAAGTATAATGTGAAGTGATCGGCAAGAGCAAAGGCAATGAAAAATTGAAATATAAATGCTATAAAGAATTAGGAAGGTTCACATGCATACGACTAAATTCCAATGTATTTACGTATCAAACACTCAAAACTTTAAATTTTAAGTACATATCATAGCACTTTACCTATGCATGATAAGGTGTATTCCACCTTTTTAAAGTTAAAAAAGTAGAATTTTTGATGTGATACGAATGATTTGGGTGGTATAAATGTGAAAAACAAAAGTAGAAATTAAGTGCTATGTATGTAAATGGCCCAAAGCCCAAAACATTAACTGTACGAATCAAATTTAATTCATTTTGAAGGTGAAATGATCCGTACTGGTCATCACAGACTCCACTTTTGTCACTTGAATGAATAATATTTCATAATTTTTCATTTCGAAAGAAAGCGGCTGACAGCTGAAGTTAGTGGTAAAGAGTATTTCTCTCCTACCCACGGTTAGCTACGGTTAGGGTTTTGAAGGAGAAAAAAGTCCTAACACTATGTTCTTCGAGGCGATTGTGATTTTCAAGAAGACGACTCAAGTCAGACCATTATAAGATTTATAGGGTTGCATAGAGATATAGGACACAAGGAATTGCTGAGTCACAAGGGCTCAGAATGCATGATTTACGACATGGTTGACTGCATGGGCCTGAGATGGCCTGCACATCCTTGATGGATTTGCTCTAAAATTGGCTTAAAAATCAACTTAGATTTCGTCTTTCAAATGACGATGTTGTTTAGCTGATAATGATTTAGTAAAAAATGTCAACAAGTTAATTTTGGGCTGTAATGTGATGCACTTGAATGGTATGAGCTTTGATGAAATCACAAATAAAGTGAAAACCAACCTCAATATGTTTGGCCGGCGCATGAAAAACAGGATTATTTACAAGAGCAACTGCTGAAATATCATCACAACAAACAGATGTTGGTGTTGCCTAAGGTACTTGAAAGTCTTGGAGATGTCTCCTTAGCTATAGACTATTTCGGCCGCAGCTGTTGCTAAAACATGATATTCAGCTTCAGTAAAGGAATATGCAACAATGGATTATTTCTAAACACGCTAGGAAAACATTGTCTGCGCAAGAGACATGAATATCCAGTTGCCGATTTCCAATTTCAAGGATCACCAGCCCAATCAAAATCAACAAAGGTGTGGAGCTGGAGATTTGTACTATAGATAGGAATACATTGATTTATTGTCATTGAAGTACTGAAGCATTGATTGACATGCTCGATTAACTGCATAACCGGATTATACTAAGATATTACAAATGAAACTATGATCCTGTAAAGTTTCGGGGGTGGAGGATTATGCTTTGATAACTTATCATGGCTGACCAGCTAAAGTACATCCATAGATGGTAATTAAACAAGTTCAAATAAACTCAATTGGTCTTTTCAATTTTTAGTAAGGCGCCTCAAGTCTCATCTCATTGGCCTATGACTTTTAAAATGTAATTTTCTAGTAAAGAGAAAGAGTTAAATTGGACAAAGGTTGCTAAAGGAAAGTGAAGGGTCCCTTCTTATCCCACAACAGGTTGCAGAAAGAAAATAAGGGGTGTCTTCTATATTCCTCTCAACTCGAGAGGTGGAAGGAGAGCGAAGGAGCTTATATGCGCTCGCAAAAGTCGTTAGGCAGGTTATGTCTTCTTGTCATCACAAACTATGTTTGGAAAACGTAAGTTAACTCTCCTCCCATCATCGTGAAGTTGTCTTCATGTACAAACGCAATGCTCATGCTTCTGTAATGCCACCAGTTTAGGAGGGACTGGTCTGGACCAAGCCGACCGGCCCACATCAGCCAGGTAGCCAACCGATTGGGTCAGCAGAAAGGCGTAGAAAGCCTATTCGCCTGAGAAGATTCCAACGCCCAAGTGGGGCCCAATAAGGCTCTAATCAGGTATGTATGGAAAACAAATTACAGAGAGTTTTGGGGGTAAAGTTGAGGGGGGTTATATTAAGACTAATAACATACATTTGTTTTTATGTTTTGGATTCCTGCATTTTTCTCTTTTGTTGTTTGTTTTAAGCAGCGTTTTAACGGTTTGTGGAGAACCGGCCTACCTCTTGAATTGTAGATCACCATTACATCTTGTTTGTTTGCTTAAATATTAACAAAAATAGCCCTAATATTGGTTTTCCCGCTGATTTTCTGCAATTTGTTTATTGATTTCAGCTTCGGTGCATATCAAATTAGTATCAAAACACTCAATCTTTGGGAAACTAAGGGATCTCAAATTCGAGCTAGCTGGAAGCCGACCAGGATCACGACATACATGTCCCCATCACACGTGCCTTCGTGACTGAATAATGAAATACAGATGGAATAACAAGTTGCTGGAAAGCAGGCATCAAATCGTGTATAGAATGTGCAAACTAGATTGCAGCCTACAGGTCTCCATTGCATGTCTCAAATCACGATAAAGTCACATCAAGCTAGCTGGGAAGCGGCGACGAGATTGCATAGGCGTATAGGGCAAACAACGGGATCCTACCACATTTGCGATAACTCGCGCAACAACGATTCAAGCTATATGGGAATCAAGTCTGGATTGCGGAAGCAAAGGGAAACAGCTTTGAGATTGAATCGTGCCCTAGTTGTGATATACTCACGAGTTGCATGGTGGGAAATTCAATGAGATTATTGCGTACAAAATTTCATCATCATGATTAAAAAATTCTTCCCGTGAGTAATGCCGTTCAAGAGAGTAGAAAACTAGAGAAGAAATTAGTGGAAAAAGTGAGTCAAATCGGATCTGAAATAGAAGAGCATCTCAATCATAGATGGGAGATTCACAGCCCTGAAAAAAAAAAATGATGAAGAAGATTGTGGAGTTCCACACAAAATCTTCTCTACCCGCAGCGAGATCGAATGAAATCTAGAACAGACATGAGCGATTACAATCCAAAGAAATTATGTCTCAAATCGTGATAAAGTCGCTATCAAGCTAGCTGGAAAGCGGCTACGATATTGCATAAGCATATGGGGCAAAAAATGGGATCCTAGCACAGTGGCGATAACTCGCGCAACCGTACTCATATAAAGTGATTCAAGCTATATGGGAATCAAGTTTGGATTGTGAAACACAGAGAAACAACTTTGAGATCGCAGCGTGCCCTAGTTGCAATGTAATCACGATTTGCATGGTGGAAAATTGAAATTTAAATTAGTACGAGAGTTGGGACCCTGATGGAAGGTTGCATCCAACTACAACAGTGTCTTTGGATGTGCAATATTGCATGTGAAAGGCGATTTAGAAATATTGATGAGCACCGGATAGGTGGAGAAAAACAAGGAGAATGTAAGGAACTAATTTTGACACTAAAGAGTGTTCAAGAGGAAGAAAAGATGGTGGTGTTTCGTGGTCAACCCAATTTATACAAAACTTTGATAAAGCTAAAGACCATGGTGAGGGCAATACAAGATGCAGTGGAGATTCTTAATTGAGTTACATGACATGGAAGAGACACGTGATGCGATGTTGATAGGGATTCTGGTGATAGATGAACTATTGGATGAGTTGTTTGGGGTTACAATATTATCTGAATTTTACTAAAAGTCAAGAAATCATCAAATTCAGATGCGGCCGAAGGATGTGCACAAGACGATATTTCAAACTCATGATGGTCGCTAAAAATTTCTGATTAAATGGAAATGATTGCAAGATGATGATGTCATGTGGAAGCTCTACGACTTCACCCAATAGCAGTCTTTTTTTTTCCATCTTGAGAATAGTTATCAATTTGGGAGGGGAGTATTTTTACGCCGGTCCCTAAGGGTAATTTAGTTCTTTGTGCACTTGAAAGTAATTTAGTAGCATTGGGAGGAATAAGGGGTGTGGTGCATCAAGAACTTAGAGGAGAAGATAAGGAAGCTTATCAAAATGCAATCCAAGACCCCGTCGGCGGCTTAATTTGCAAAACCTAATCAAGGGTTGATCGAAGAATCTATGGCTAGATTGAAAGGTAAAGAGATCAAGCATGAGGAACAAGAGGAGGAAAGCATCCACCATCAAGAACTCCCCCCAAGGACTTCAATGGAGGGGTGCATTGGAAATTTCTGATGGAGGACGTTGGCTGAAACATGGACGAGGGATTATAATCAGATAAGAGAGTTTCACTGTAAATACATGGAGGTAAACATCAGAGAAAGGAAGTTGGGATGGTAATGCTAGGGTTAGAAAGTTGAAGAATGCCTACTCCGAGTGGGAAAACACACATGGGTTAATATATCGGGTGGAGCGATATTTTGCGATGAATGGGCTAAATGGGGAGGAGAAGCTAGGGTAACATGATTATATTTGGAAGGAAAGCCCTAGAATGGTTTCAGTGGAGGGATGCTAGGTACTTGATCCGTTCATGAGAGAAATATAATGATTGCTTGTTAGAACATTTTCGAGTAATTCGAGAAGAAGACTACACAAGTAATTCTATGTCTTGACTTAACAGAGGATCGTCATAGAATATAGGGAGATATTCGAGTTATTGTCAGGACAATTGAGGGGGGTTTCTGAAGCAGGATTGGAGGAAAACTTTATAAAGGGCCTCAAGCCTGGCATACAGGTATCATTCTGATTATTGAGACTGCAAAGATTGAAGGAAACGATCGAGTTTGCCCAAATGGTGGAAGACAGTAACCAGATAAAGAAAAACAGCAGAACGACGCCACATGAGGATTCCACAAGAATACCTGGACGACCATGGCATCGAGAACCTGACGATGTCATTTCAGGAGGAGGCACCAAAGGAGAGGAATACGGAGACCTGTCACCAGGACAACTTCAAGCACCTAACAAAGGCAGAGGTGCAAGACAAGATAACAAAGGAATTATATTTCCAATGTGATGAGAAGTATGCTTCGGGCCACTGGTGCAAGGATCACACGCTCCAGATCCTTTTAGCTTGTGAGGGGGAGAAGGCATATGGTGAGGAGTCGAAGGAAAAAATGGAGGGAGAGGAACACTTAAAATTGGATGTAGCAGAGGCGTCCATCAACTCAGTTGTGAGATTTACTACAAATCACATCATGAAAGTGAGTGAACAGATCGGGGAGCAACTGGTAGGTGTGTTGGTAGGTTGTGGGGCCACTCACAATTTCATCTCAAAGTGGTTCATGGACCAGTTGAGGTTGAAGCTAATAGATACGAGAAGCTTTGGGGTCGTGATGAGGACAGAAAAGACGAAGAAAAGTTGCAGAGGTTTGGTGTTGGCACTACAGGATTTACATGTGGTGGAGAAATTCCTTCCCTTGGATTTGGGCAGCACTGATGTGAGTCTGGGAATGAACTGACTACAGATGATTGGAGAGATGAAGGTGGATTGGAAATCACCGATGATAGAGATTAAGGTGGAGGGGAGGAAGGTAGTGTTGAGAGATGTTAGCTTGTGCAGAATCATCGTCTCACGCAAAATCATGGTCAAGACGATATGGGGAGCAGAGAGAAACTATTTGGTAGAGTTGCAGAGTGTAGAGGAGATCCAGGATCTCAGATCAACGAGTTCCCCTAAGGTGTTCAACAGCTTCTACAACAATTTTTTGACATCATTCAACAGCCTAGTGGGTTACCACCACCAAGGGACACGAGCATGTCATTACATTGAAGAAGGGTGTTCATCCTATCATTGTCAAACCATAGCAGTATCCTCAAATTCAAGAGGATGAGAGAGAGAGAGAGAGGTTGATTTGGTAGACGTTCGAAGAAGAAGGATTATTAGGCCTAGTGTGAAACCCTTTTCTAGTCCAGTTCTATTGAAGAAGAAAGAAGATGTTGCTAGAGATTTTGTGCAGACTACAGGGCATTGGACAAGAAAACTGTACTATACAAGTTGCCTATTTCAAGGATTGATGAGTTGTTAGACGAACTTCGTGGAGCAGTCATCTTCTCGAAGATTGATCTAATGTAGGGATACCATCAGATCATGATGAACCTAGTTGGGGTGCATAAGACAACTTCCATGACTCATGAAGGACATTCTGATCTTTTGATTATGTCATTCGACCTTACATTTCAGTCTCTTATGGACAAGGTTTTCCAACCTTACCTCAAGAAGTTCATCCCGATATTTTTTTTATAACATTTTGACCTACTGTCAAACAGAGTCGAAGCGTATGGTACACCTGAGGACAACATTGGAGACATTGAGAGAGTAACCATTGTATGCCAACTTGAACAAGTGCTCATTTGTGCAGTCACAAGTGGGGTACTTAAAGCACGTGGTGACTAAGGCAAGGGTAACCGCGAAACAGTCTAAGATTGAGGCTATGTTGGACTGCCCTTGACCGATGAGCTTGAAGAAGTTGAGAGGGTACTTAAAGCACGTGTGAGAGGTTGTGGCATGATTGCATGGCTACTAACAGATTAGCTAAACAAAAGATAGTTACAAGTGGGGCAAAACAATGACACAGTTCAAACAGCTAAAGAGAGTCCTGACTAGTGTTATGATATTAGCACTTACAAACTTCAGTAAGTCATTTATGATAGAAAAGGATGCATCAGGGTATGGTGTACTCATGCAGGACCAGTGGCCTATTACCTATTTCACCCAAGTACTCACTATCAGGGCGAGGCTCAAGTTTGTATAGGAGATGGATTTGATGGCCATTGTCCTGACCATTCAAAAGTGACATCCCTGTTTATTGGTGCGACAATTTATTGTTGGGACAAATCAAAGGAACCTGAAGTATTTGTTGAAACAAAGAATGACGACTGAGGAGCATCAAAGGTGGCTATTCAAGTACTTGGATATGATTTTGAGATCCAACATTGCTCAAGATTAAAGAAAAAGACCGCGGGTGCACTATCGTGGAAGGTGATGGATACCCAACAAAAAGCTTTATTAGCACCATGGTCCTAAATTAGGAAACCCTGAAACATAAAAGTCAGCAGGATGAAGGGCCGAGGGAGATCAGGGCAGAGTTGCAATAGGATCCAAACAGTCATTCAGGATATGCATTGAGGGGACAACTACTCTATCTCAGATGTTGGTGTTAACGAGAGCATTTTGTACATCCTCAAGCTGTAGCAGGAGTTTCACAGCAGCATGATTAAGGAGTACTCTGGGGTACAAGAGATATACAATCAATTGTCGACAGAGCTATATTGAGTGGGGATGCACCGAGATGTGGATATGATAGCAAGATGTGATATGTGCCAACGACACAAGTATTAGAAGATAACACCAGAAGGGTGATTACAACCTCTAGCTTTACCTGAGAAGGTAGAAAGAGGTGATGAGGAATTTTATAAAGGGGTTGCCACAATTAAAGGGGATTATTGTGATACAGGTGATAACAGATCGTCCGAGCAAGTATTCAGATTTCATTCTGTTGCAGCACCCTTACACAATAGTTTCAGTCGCTATTATGTTCATGAAAGAAGTGGTTCGTATGTAGGCGTTTCGGAATCCATTGTACCAGACAAGGACAAGGTATTCCTCAGTCATTTCTAGAATGAATTGTTTAGATTACAAGGGATAATCCTAAAGAGAAATACAACATATCATCCCTAGACAGATAGTCAGATGAAGGTGGTGAATAAGTGGAAACATACATGCGTTATTTTGTATCAGATACGCTGAAGTTGTAAGCAAGGTGGATTGCTTGGGCAGTGTGTTGGTACAATACTCCATATCACACTGTAGCCCATATCCCTCCTTTCAAGATTTTGTATGGGCCTCATCTGATATAATATGGACATAGTACGACACCAATATCCAGTGTGGACTAGTACTTAAAAGAGAGAAAAAATATTGGCAAAACTCAAGGGACATCTACTGAGGGCCCAATAGATCATGAAAAGGAAGACTAATGGATATAGGAAAGAGGTACAATTTGAGTTCAAGGACATGATTTATTTGAAGTTGAGATTTAACCATCAAAAGACACTGGCCATGAAAAGAAGTGAGAAGCTCTCCCCCATGTTATTTTGCACACTATGAGATTGTGGCAGGCATGGAGTTCACGGCATTCCCTACCATCACCATCATCATTGCATCAAATGCTTCATGTTTCACAGCTGATGTGTGCTATTGAAGGCCGCAAACCATCATCTTCATTGTCTATAATATTGACGAAAGACAAGGAGGTGGTTTTGGAACCTTGAGAGGTAGAACGGGTGTGTTGATGACTGACGAGAGCAGAGTAGGTGTTGATTAAGTGGAAGAATCTGTCAGAAAATGAAGCAATGTGGGAGCCTTATGAAATGACATAGAAGTAGTTTTCATCATTCCACTTTAAGGACAAGATGGTTCTTTGGGAGGAAAGTATCGAGCCAATAATCCATGAGGGTTCGGTCTTAACCCCAGCCAACCGGCCCACCCCAGCCGACAGCCAACCGATCGGGTCAGCAAAAAGGGGCAGGGAGCCTTTCCGCCAAGAAAGATTCCAACACTAGGTGGGGCTCACTAGGCTCTAATCACATATGCGAGAAGAAAAAATTAAGAGGAGTTTTGGGAGGAAAGCTGAGGGGGCTTTGGGGGGTTATATTAGGGCTAATAATTCATGATTTATTCTTTACGTGTTAGATTATTGCAGTTTTCTCTTTTATTGTTTGTTCCTAGAGGCATCTAGAGTTTGTGGAGAGCAGTTCTACCTCTCAATTTGTAAATCTCCCTAGTACCCTGTTTATTTGCTTGGATATTAGTAAAATTAGCCCTAATTTGGGTTTTCCCGTTGATTTTCTACAATTTATTTGTTGATTTCGGTTTCGGTGTGTATAAGCCTTATTACAACCAACTCCCTCTTTTTCCAAAAGCTAATTCTCACCCTTCATCTTTATCTTGCTCAAATGATATCAAAGCAATATAGAATTTCCAAGAGCTAATATAACAATTATGAGAAGGCAACCATGGAATCATAGAAAACATGAAAGAGAGAAAAAATATTTAAGTAGATATAGAAAATCTCTTCATATTTTTCAAGATGTTTCCTTAAAGTCATGTAGAAATATGGTTGACATTAATGCGACAGTTCATGATTCAAATCCCATAGTAGAGACTAGTTCATTTAAATTCATGTTTGTTTGTGCATGGTAAAAGTTCAGCATAAGCTTAGTTCATGTTGTGATTAAAGAGCTTTAAACAAACAGCTCATTTGAAAAAATAATGAGCCTTATGAAGCGGAGCCTATTGAGTTCTAATGAACCAGTATTACTGTGCTTAAAAAAAATTTACATGACAAGGTTTAAATCTCCACATATAAAGAGCCGAGATTATTGAGCCCCAACGACCTAATCCCTTTAATAACTATTTCAAATAAGCTAGAAATTCAACTTTGTCATTAACTTATAAGCAATGCAACTTTAACACATTCAAATGATGTGAGACTAAATGCCTAAAAATATGGAATTCAAATGATTAAAAACAAGCTCTATTAGTTGTAATTAAGCTTCATATCAAGCCATAATTAAGTTTATTAACTAGCTTATTCAACAGCTTTAAACAATATTGTTCATAATCATACATGAATGAAGTAGTAAGCTATTTAAGTCTGTTCATTTAACAATTGAGCATTTATAAAAGTGCTCGAATATGTTTGATTAGTTAATCAAATGATCATGAGTAAGCTTTTTTCGAGCCAAGCCATAAGTAACTTACTGAATGCTTGATTTATTTGCAACCTTGAGCACAAAAACTATTTGATGAAAAAATAGATGTCAGATTATATAATGGCAATGACTATGAACTATAATATTTTTGCCAAGGGCTCACAAAGATCAAATTAAGGAGCAAAATGGCATATGATTCATACATGATGAATGTGGAGAATAAGAGGGATTATAATATGAGAATAGCCTCTTCTAAAAATGTTGCTTGAGGTGAGACGTGTGTGTGTGTGTGTATTAGAAGATTATTTTATAAAAATGTAATTCAATTTAGTATGGCAACATCTCCTTATTTCAACACAATTTACTCTATATGTTCCCATGGTCAAGGCTTGAAACCAACATCTATATATAAGCAAAGAACTTAGATACTAAAGGAGGAACTAAACAACACTGAGAAATTATTAAGAAGATTGAAACAATTTAGAAACACGTTAGAGCAAACTATAATGTTTGATTATTGGTCTAATATCAAAATAGAAAATAAATCAATGTTCTGATTAGCAATGCTTACGAAACTATTTTCTTTAAATTTGTTAAAACAACTAGCCAAGTAAAGGATTCAAAATTTATTTTTGGACAACTTGACAGAGTCATAAAGGATATTAGAGAGCATCTAATGGTTCAAGTCATTATAAATAGTGTTAGTAATTTCAAGGCCGCTCAAAATAGGTTGATGGAAAAGAGAGAGCATATGTATTGGACAACATATATGGCACAACACTTAATTGTAATTCTTTAAAAACATGGAAAGTTGATTCCACTTAAGAATGCCTTAAGCAGATCAGCACGTTCATTTATAACATTCATGAGTTTTAACTTTGATGAAAATTCCTAAATAGAAGTCCTAGATTTGCTACAGCTAACTTTACCCTATAAAAAATATCGAAAGCAAAGCAACCTTTTTAGGCTATGTTCATCTCCACACAATGGCTTAATCTTTCTTGGGTAGAGAAAACTGAAGGGAAATAAGTTAGGAATTTTTTTTTTATTGAAAGCTTATAGCTAAGTATCAGTTCTGCTATAACAACATCCAAGTCATTAGTTCAAATTTCAAGGATAATTGATGCGGGTAAAAAGTTAGCTATGGGCTTCATTTACAATACAATAAACGAGCATAATGTTCTTAACCTTATAATAGATGAGAAGCGGGAGATTTAGCTTTATAATCATTTACAAGTCCCCAGATATTGCATTTATCCTCAGTTTTAATATGTTAATAACAAGTCTATCAATCCTTAGATCAAAATTATTTTATATCACTATGTTAATAGATTGATAACAAACTAACCGAGGTATGACAGATCTATAACTTGTAGCATTTAGGAATAAGAAAATATTCCTTGGGCCATAACAAGACAAAGATACAGTTGCAAAATATTTCCAAAGTAAATTTTTATATTTTTTTGGTTGAAATTAAAAAGAAAAAAAATATAATTTTAATTATAATTTTTTAAATTTTAGTTGAATACTAGATTCAAGTTGGTGATGCGCTCTAAAGCTATAATGATTTGCAATTAAACTATTAGGCTTTACATGTTCATTATTATGTTGTGGATGTAATTGAAGCACAACAACAACAACAAAGCCTTAATCCCACTACGTGGGGTCGGCTACATGAATCTTTTTTCTCCACTGCGTCCTATTTAGTGTCATATTTTCATTTAGTTTTAGTAAATTAAGATCATTTTTAATACAATAAGCCAAAGTCTTCCTAGGTCTACCTCTGCTTTTCTTAGCAAAAGTCGAATCTAAAACATCTACTCTCCTAATCGGATCATCAGATGGTCGACGTTTAATGTGACAAAACCATCTAAGACGACTTTCTCTAATTTTGTCTGTCACGGGAGTTACACCAACCCTATCACGAATATATTCATTTCGCATTTTGTCTCTAAGTGTAAAGCCACTCATCCACCTAATCATTCTCATCTCGGCAACACTTAACTTATTATTATGCTTCTCTTTTAAAGGTCAACATTCAACGCCATAGAGCATTGCAGATCTCACCACCGTCTTATAAAATTTTCCTTTCAGTCTAAGCGGTACTTTTCTATCACACAAAAGGCCCGAAGCATTCCTCCACTTCAACCAACCAACTTGAATTCTACTATTAACATCCCCATCTATATCACCATCGCTTTGGACAACGGACCCAAGATATCTAAATCGTTCACACCTTTTAATAATTTGATCAAAAAATCACACTCTTGTCACTAGAGCTATTACTACTAAAATTACATTTCATGTATTCAGTTTTAGTTCTACTTAAACGAAGGCCTTTAGACTCCAATGTAGACCTCCATAATTCAAGTTTTTCCTGGGCTTTTTCTCTCGTTTTATCCACGAGAAGAATATCATCAGCAAAAAGCATACACCAAGGTACATCCTCTTGTAGATGGCCAGTAAGACCATCCATAACTAAAGCAAAAAGATATGGGCTTAAAGCCGATCCCTGATGTAATCCAGCAGAAATAGGAAATAGGAAAATATTTGGGGAAAATATTTGGTCAATCCCCCTTCAGTTTGAACACAAGACAACTCTAGTACACATATCTTTAATGACTTAAATGTAGGTCATATCAACACCTTTCTTCTCGAGGACTCTCCAAAGGATATCTCTTGGAACCTTATCGTAAGCTTTTTCTAAATCAATAAAAATCAAATGTAGATTCCCCTTATTATCTCTGAACTAATCCATCAAACCTCTCAATAAATGTATAGCTTCCATATTAGACCTGCCTGACACAAATCCAAATTGATTATGAGAAATATTTGTGATGCGTCTTAACCTATGTTCAATTACCCTCTCCCATAACTTTAAAGAATGACACATCAATTTAATTCCTTTTAATTCCTCTATAATTTGCACTCCTCTATAATTTGCACTCTTGTGCATCCCCATTATTCTTAAAAATAGGGACCAAAATGCTCTTCCTCCACTCCTCAGGCATCTTTTTTAATTTTTAAAATAATATTAAAAAGAGTTTAGTAAGCCAAGAAACTCTCAAATCTCCCAAATATTTCCACACTTCAATTGGGATATCATCAAGTCCTACAGACTTTTCACCCTTGGTTTTCTTTAAAGCCTCCTCAACTTCTTTTTTACTAATGCGACGGTAAAAATGTTCTAAGAAAATCACTTTTTGATTTTTATCTTTAATACACTTTACTTGAGTTAAATCTTTACTCTTTTTTTCTCTTTGTTTGACTAGTTTATACATATATTTTTCACCCTCCTTAGTATCTAATCTGTTATAAAGATCACTAAAAGTATAATTTTAAGCTTCACAGATTATTTTTTTAGACTATTTGCGGGCCGTTTGATATTTTTTCTAGTTCTCTAAGCTTTTACATTTAAACTGATTTTTATAGCATAACTTCTTATATTTTATCTTTTCATGCACATTATTATTTCACTACAAACTATTTTTATTTATAAAAATTTTTTCTTTTGATTCTGCAAGCACATCTTTTGCTACTTGTTTAATAGTATTTGTTACTTTATCCCACATAACATTTATTTCTTCATGAATATCTCAAATTTTGAAATCTTGAATTTTACTCATTAAAATAATTTTATTTGTGTTTTTTAAGTTTCTCCATCTAATTCTACAATGTTGAGTCTTAGTATTCTTTATTTTACAACTCTTAATATTAAAATCTAGAACTAATAAACGATGTCGAGTACTTAAATTTTCACTTGTAATGACCTTACAATCTTTACAATCGCGACGATCTCTTCTTCTCATATAAAAATAATCAATTTGTGTTTTATTAGATCCACTCTTATAAGTAATAAGATGTTCATCTCTTTTCTTGAATAAAGTATTAGTAATAACAAAATCATACTCTAATGCAAAATCTAAAATAATTTTACCTTCTTTATTAGTTACTCCAAAATCGTAGCCACCATGAATATTTCTGAAATCTTCTACCACTCTACCGACATGTCCATTTAAATCTCCTCCAATAAAAATTCTTTCTTCAAGAGGTATCATTTGTATTAAGTCTTCTAAGTCATTCCAAAATTTAACTTTAAACCCTGTATTTAAACCTGCTTGAGGAGCATAAGCACTTATAATATTAAAAAATTTAGTATCAATGATAATCTTAAGAGCTATAATTTTATCTCCAATTCTATTAATTTTTACAAAATTATCTTTCAAACTCTTATCTATAATTACACCTACACCATTTATAGTGTGACTCTTACCAGAATACCAAAATTTAAAACCTAAATTATCAATCTCCTTAGCCTTTTGTCTAACCCACTTAGTTTCTTGAATACATAAGATATTAATTTTCCTATGTAATTGAAGCAAATACAATAAAATTTATACCAAAAAGACAATGTTTGAGAAACTTAAGGATGAACATCTTAATTTATATGATGTACGACATGCAATTGAAGAATAGAAATTTAGAAATAAAAAGGATTTAAAAGAATGACAAAAATTTTCTTAATTTGTAATGACGTGTCACCGGATTAATGGTTTGTGATGATGATATGAAGTTACACAATCCAATTTGCAATAAAACGATCTCAACTTTAATTTCTTTGAAAAGTAAGATCAATAAGTCTAACATAAGCCAGCAAGTAAAAAAAACAATAAACTTTATGTAATTAAAGCTGTCATTTTAAAATTTCAATAATATTCATTATGGATTATAAAAGAGGAAGATGATTGTGATAAAAAAGAAAGAGGACTCAAAGAGAAAAATGAGAAGATAATTCTCCATGCCTAAGTTACTAATGAAGACCCACTGAGTGAGGAGAGTGACAGAAACTTTTATATTTAAAATTTCTAACCTTAGTAGCTTGCTATGTTCTTATCTTAATATAAAACATTTGGTGTAGGGGAAAGACTTATTGTGGTTAGCTTATTTTTGAATTGTTATGCCATTAGTTCTTATTTTGACATCTTATTTTACTCTAAAATTTGCATGAAACTTCTTACATTATGATTTTACATTAGAATATTAATATGTTACTTTTATTTTGTGTAATTTACACTTTTCAATATATTAGGATGCTATTATGTTATTTTTAATAGACTAATAAATTAGAAAATTAGAATTTTACTTCTTCTTTCATATTTGGATTTTAGGATAATACTTCTAACTTTATATAACTTGTTGATTCTAAATTTTTCGGTGGCCTAATGAATGAAAAACACTAAAATACCCAATTACATAATTTTAAATCCAATGCATCCGTATATAACCTATAAAGACATCAACATCGCACATTCCAGTGCAAGTTTTCAAACCTTATATGTCATGCTACTATTATCCCATCTGCCTAAGATCTATGGATCTAACCAGGACCCAGAAAAAATATTACGCATACATGCTTGGTAGAAGTTTGTGTTATCCAATCGCAAATACAATAGATGATTTCCTGCTTACAATTTGAAGCCCATTAAATAACAGAAGTTTTCCTCCTTTACGATGTTAACATTACAAAAAAGGAAATATTTCACCCAATATATTAAATCTTAATACACTAAAATATATGAGATATCATAACAAGTATCACCAAACGGTATAAATTTTCACCAACTGATTCATTCAATGAATGGTGGGATTTTACATCTGTAAATTAGTTTTGATACACCTTCCTAACAGGCCACAAAAAATACGCGCTAAAATGGAAAAAAGATCTAGACTTGTATGATAGCAAATGCTGCTGCTTTTAACAGAAAAAAAAAGAAGTGACAACTTCCATTCAACATCCAACAAGTTTTAACATGTCATGTTTTCTTTCTTGTATGTGTCTTTACATTTTTTATGGCTATGAAGGCCCAACACTTCAAAGTTGTTGTAACAAACCAGTTAACATTTTCACATAACTTCTTGGGACATTTACATACATACCATCCAATTCCTATGTATTTACATATCCAAGGCCTAAACTTCCTTTTACATTTTAACCACCCAAATCTTTCATATCACATCAAAAATATCATTACTTTAAAAAAATGAAACACACATTTTCATGCATAGATAAGGTGGCATATATGTAAAAATTTAAGTTTAGGTGTTAGATATGTAAATACATAGGAATTAAGTGGTGAGCATGTAAATCTTCCCAACTACTTTTATTCTTATTTGGCAATGTGTCTCGCGCTATAAAATATTCACTATAGACAAATATTAGAGATAAAAAGTAAACTAAAACAATGTCAGATTCCCCCTCTCTTCTTGTAATATTTATAACCTTTTTTTTTTAATATTTTCTCTCTAAAACCACAGAGATTACTACATTCAAAATTATGAAAGATTTTTACACATCACTCCTATATTCTTGTCTATTTCTTTTTGTGTTTTCCATGTGCGCATTACTTTAATCCCACTCCATCAAAGTAAGTCAATGTTTGATTAATATCATTTCCAAAACAATGTTCATGAAGCTAAATCTGAATCTCTAAGAAAAATAAAAAGCAAACTATTTGTAACACAAAAAGACTTCAAGAAAACTACAATGGCTGAGTAAAATTTCCAAACTTTGCAACAATAAATCCCCTTACTTCCCCTTACTTGATAGCACAGTTCTAGTTTTGAAGATCTACACTAGAAATCTGATGGTGGCAGTTAAGAATTATTCAGAGGTTAACTTAAGGTGAAAGGTCTCTACAAAAATAATTAAAAGAAGGGAAATTCACATACATACCGCACAATTACTATGTATTTACATATCTAACACCCAAAGTTGATATTTACGCTAATAACAACTTAGTATCATAAACATATGCATGAAAAAGTGTATTTCATTTGTAAGAAGTAGTGATGCTGGTATTTTTGATATGATATTACTAATTTCAGCCGCATGTCTGTAAATATAAAGTTTTTTATGTTAGCATGTAAATTTATAGGTATTGCGTGGTAGGTATGTAAATTGCTCCTAAAAAAAGAGTATAAACTGGATAGGTTTTTTCCAGATTTCAAAAGGCAACCAAAGTATAGCGTCACTTATGCTACAAGGCATCTACTTTTCTAGTTTTCTTTACTACGACAGGATAACATTATAAGGCTTTAGGAATCTCAGTTACAAAAGTCTGAAACCTTTCCCTCATTTTCCTAAAAAACCAAGCCACGGAGATGGCGGCTGATGCAAATCCCAATTTTTCATGTTCATGCTATGTTAAAATCACAATCCTATCGTACATACAATTTTAACAAAACCCTAGAAAATAAAATACAGAAGAAGGATTTCCTCAAAATCAATCTCTAGCTGTTCATCTGGTCGAAGAAGCAAGAAGCCAAATTCGTAATTAACCCAAATTAGATAGCAAAAATTTCCAGAATCATCTCAAAAATGCCAACCAAAACAAAGGCAGTTGTATTGCCTTTTGATTTCAATAAATTACTGAACTCGAAATCACTGGTTATTAGCTAATTGCATCGAGAAGATGAATTCAAAAAGAAATAATGAAATTCATAAAAGTAATAAGAAGAATGAGAAGATGCAGCGGCAGTACGAGGAATACTTTGTGGGGTGGGGTTGGAGGAGGAAGAAATGGCTTGAAGAGGGAGGGACTGAAAACTCCGAAGGCCATATCAAGTAGATGTTTTGAGCTCGATGTAGCAGCAATGGCTGGCTACGAGAAGATTGCAATCCTCGAATTAGGGCTTTGAGTAGGGTTTAGCAGTACACGCAATCCTCTACCCCTTCTCGCACTAGTGAGTGACTGACCATCCATGGCATTCCATGTGGCAATACAACGCCATTTATATGGTCCGGAGCTAAAAAATAAAATAAATATGATTTTATGGGGCAAGCTTAAAGCTTATAAACGTAAGGAGTTAAATGAGGGGCATGAACTTGAGCAAATATAGATGCTTTGTGTGGCATCTTAAGTCTAGAATACGGTGCATCTCAACGATGCAGAGCATGTTAAAAAGAAATGAACATACAAGGAAAGACTTGCATGCAAAATAATATATATTATATATATATATATATTATTAATCTGATATGGTCACCAATACAATTAAACTGAAAACAGAAAATTAGTTGAATCAAAATGGAAATGATAACAGGGAATGACTACTCAGACCCAAAGGGAAAAATACCACTAAAGATCAGCCACCTACCATCCCTGCTGAGAAGGTGCAACTCGATCCTCTTTCCAGCACCGCAGTTTCTGATGAAGAACATCATACTACAGGTACAGATCAAAAAGTGCTTATACCACTTACTATTATTCAAGAATATTCGAAGAAGACCCACTTACATGCCCACTTACATGCCAAGACACACGAAAGTGCTCTTTCGATCAGATTAAATATCATCTGGTACAACAAGTAACTGTTTCTAATGTTCAATACCATACACATGTCCGACACGCTTTAGACCAATCCACTGATCAGGTGAGCCAATCTTTGGATGAGGAATGACAGGTCTAATCCATGAGAAAGAAGAAGAATAGAGGCTGGCTCGAGCTCAAGAACTTATTGGATGACACATTGATTACTACTGGCAAAGATCTTCATCTTACCAATTTATTAGCTTGCTCCTTCCCTAGAACTAGAGGCCGAGGCAGGACAAAATTGGGTAGCTCTCTAGCTACCCAATACTCCGTATTTTGACACTTTTTGGTTTTTTCTTTTTGTTTCTCATGTATTTTTTTTGTATTTTGTCTTGTTGGAACCATTTGAATGTGGTGGTTATCGTGTAATCAGAGTGTCATGTTTGGGCCCTCCCGCACAATATATATTTATCCTACTTTCTATTTAATATATTAGTCATTGGACTCTCTCTCTCTCTCTCTCTCTCTCTCTCTC
>NW_018165201.1:1423275-1423726 GCF_001263595.1 Phalaenopsis equestris | reverse complement strand
TGTATATATAACATTTAAACAACCTACATATATTATCTAAGCATGTTAAATCTACTTCAATAATTTCTCTTGCGCCTGAAGAAGATAAATCCCTTTAGCATTCCCCCATGTCTAAATGGGATGAATTTGCCTAGGTTTATTTTAAGAAAATTTCAAATAAAATTTTAACAAATTATAAAGGTGGATACCAAAGATGCATTCCCATAGGATAATATATGAAAAAAAGGGGGTTTTTTTGCATACATAGCACCCAAAACATTTATATTTACTCATCTCACACCAAAATTTTTATAACTACAAACTTCATATAAAAAATACTACTAATTATCAAATTTTATTAGTCAAATTCATCTTTTCATCCATCGATAAAATGAAAGTTTATGTGTGACATATGTTAATTCATAGGATTTGGGTGTTGTCTATGTAATTCCCCCCCCCACCCCCCACCCCC
>NW_018165201.1:1414702-1423239 GCF_001263595.1 Phalaenopsis equestris | reverse complement strand
CCCCCCCCCCCCCCAAAAAAAAAGCATTATCTTAAATATATTTTATACCTCTGCAATTGGAGATTTTTTCACGGTAATTTTAATACTGTTGCCAACAAGTGTCGCTAGGGAAAAAATATTCCGTCCGGATGTCCGCACCTCCGAATGGGCCAACCACCGGTGGTCACGTCACTCCGCTAACGTGTATGGTGGTTGGCCGCCCAAACAAATTTCTCTTAACGTGCGGTGTCTGTATGGAAAATTTTCTCCGTCGTAGCAACCTCTTTTATGTAGTAAAATTATTAGAATAGAGTGATTAATTTATATAATACCCTTTTTATTTTATGTTTAGAGATGTATATTTTTCTTAAATAGATGGTGCAAGTTTAAAATATATTTCTTTTATTTAAAAACCATTAATAGATTAAAAACAGTCATTGTCGGTCTCAAGTCCGGATAAAAAAAAAAAATAACATGTTGTGTTATGTAGTAGACAACCAACGTAAAACTTGTCGAAAAAATTATGACATAAATCATTTTGATAATTATGTAAGTGTTAGGGCATCCCCTAAAATCGTCGCGTTGTATAGTCTTAGTACATTGAAAAGCGTGTAACAGCCACTACACCGGCATGACACTTAATAGGACGTAACAGAGAAAAGGAATTCATGTAGCCAACCCCACTTAGTGATATAAAGGTTTTGTTACTTTTGTTTGTGTTGATAGATTAAATCATCTCCCACCCAATATATTAAATATGAATTCTTTATTAAATGTGTATTTTGTTTGAAGATAATTCAGAAATGATGCATATGGCAGGACTTGATTTTAGAAGACATGTTGGATATAAAATTATTTTGTAATTATGCTCATAATCATATAAACACCAAATATATATTACAAACTTGCGCTAAAAACAATATCAATTATAAAACATGAAATTCATTATAAATAATACAACTTTTTTTATAGATTTTTCATTTGTAAATGTATGGAAGAGTTTTAGTCCCACCAAGCACTTGAAATGTTAGTTTCTTTGTTTGTTTTTTAGAACTATGTTCTTGTTTTATTAATACTAATTCAAACTAATTAAAATAAATTTGAAGATAATTATGTAATTTATTTATAATTGTGACTCATAATTGATTTTAAATATTGTCGTGCCATGTCCTTTATTTAGGGCTGTAAACGAGCCGAGCTTGAGCGAGCTCAAACTGGGCTCGTGTTCGGCTTGTTCGAAATTGTTCGTGTTTGAAATCGGCTTGTGTTCGAAACCAGCTCATGAACAGTGTGTTCGTGTTCAACTCGATTAATTTAATTTAAAAATATTTCACTTTGTTTTTTAAAGTAAGTGCTTCATCTATCAAATTCTCATCGCCTTCCAAGTGTCAATAGATTTGCCAATATTTATGAAAGGTTACAAATTAAACGTTTTGGTGGTGGTTGTTTTTAACTACTTAACCGATGTATTTACATGCGCCAAAATCAAACTATTGAGAATTTGATAGAAATTAAAATATGGGTTGTGGTTTTACCATTAATTTTGATATTTGGGCGAGGATTTGAAAAATGAATGAAAGAGGATGGTTGATTTGTAAATATGTGATTGCCCTTTTATGAAAATATTGTGCTATTGTCACTATGTTGTAACTGCATAATGTGATTAGACATTTTGCACTAGATAACACTTTAAGTTCTTCAAAGAATTTCTTAGAACAAAACTAAATACTCAAATTCTTTGGTTGACTCTATGATACATGATTGTAGTATGCTTCTCTAACTAGTGGTTCTCATACTTAGTGAAAAAAGAAGCCACTATGTTGATTTCCTAGAATCTTATTTACATTGCAATTAGAATTAATATAGCCTATCAAAAGGCAAGAGCATATAATCTTTTATTATCCATAAATACTTAGCTATATACTCAACTAAAATACATTGTACATGTATGAACTTTGATTGATTATGCTAATTGTACCCACTGCAAGATAAAATATTAGACTAATGTGTAGAACAGGACTCCTTGTAGCCAAAGATAAGCAAAATTTCACATTCTCTTTATTTATTCACTGAAGAGTTTTGGGGTGTTGCTGATAAATATCATATATGAACGCTAAAGCTCTCTTAGATTTTTCTATGTTAAAATTGACTAAAATCCTACCAGTTATATTAAACTGAGTCAAAATCTATTAATGAAGTTTGAGATAATGCTGACAGCTTTAGCCATAAAATATAACAAGCCTCTCCCAAGTTGTTCATATTATATTATTTCAACGAATATATTTACATTTGACAATAATTTAATAATGCTTCAAATAAAGAATATATTGTCAATATAAAAATAAATAAAGCAATAGCGTTACTTTATAACCTTTCATAAACATACAACTTTTCATCATTTTGTTCATAATAAAAAACTTCGACCATTTGGTCGAATTATATCATTTCATGATTGATAAGCATGTTTATAACATGAATGAATCTCTTCATTTTGCAAACCTTGTATCCTTGGCCTTCAATTGTTAATCCTTATAATTGCTACATGTAGATATTTTCCTTAAAAATGCCACTTAGGAACATTTTCTTCTCATTCATTTTTCATTTCCCAAAATTATGATTCATAGAAATACTTTAGAGAAGCTTTTTGTGTAAAACCTTTAATGATCAATATTCTTGCTTTGAAAGTGTCTAACTCTTTCTTTTAGTCTCCTCTCCATCTTATAAATCCAGTTGCACTCTATTGGTTTTACTTTATCAAGTGCTTCTACAAGTTCCCATACTTCATCAACATTCATGGATTCTATTATAAGGTTCAAAGCTTGTCTAGTTTGGTGAACATCAATATTATTATTTAATTATAACTAATATTATCAAGTTCACTCTCATTTAATAGTACCTGAAAGGCTTCACCAAAATAATTTAGAGATTGCTTAAAATTTCTTATAGTTTTCTATCATGACGAGGATTTAACATTAGAGTCAATTTTTTTTTCTCTTTGGTATGTTCATCATCCATTTTTTTGTTTGTTTTGGATCTAAATAAATAAATTGATTAAACTTTTTTTGGAAAAATTCTCTAATAATTATTTTGCTTAATTTTTATAATTTTCCATACAATTTACATTAATCAAGCAATATGTGTTTCCATAAAACCACATTAATTTCCAAGTCTTTAAAATAAAGCCCCTAATCCATTTCAATTTTTTTTAAAACAAAGTTGAATCTTATGAATGACTTATCATTTCACTAAAACTCATTTATTTACATTATTTGAACCTCCTTGATAGTGCATACATCTCAAATTGGGCTTTTAACCATTTCAAAATTATATGTTTTTTCTTAGGGATTCATTATTATGTGACTTATATATATCACTGTTGATATTACAACCTTTTCTTTGAGAATTTAGTCAATGCACATAGAAGTTAGATTAATTTACAAGAGAAAAATGATATGAAAAAGTTATATATATACTTAGTAGAAGAACTTTTAAATCATTATGAAAAAATTATAAAAAAGCATGTGATATATCTATTCACTTCTAAATAATATTCATAAAGCTTTTGAGCTATAAGACTATCATAGTCAAACATATTTAAGATTTTTAGCCAAATGTCGTAATACAATTGCAATTTAGATGTTATGTCCAAAAACCATTCGCAAGATTAATGACGAGCAATTGACATATAATTAAGGAGAAGCTTATTGAACCTAATCTTAATTTAAAGCTAAAATGATAATATTAAATCTGAAGATGAACTATGGGATTGATTTATCTTATGAGGTGGATTAGAAATATTATATACAAGCGAACAACTTTATAAGTGAGTCCCCCTAAAAGATGGTCCCATAAAACATCTTCCTAAAAGTTACTATCATATTTGGTCATGCTAAATGGAACAAATAAGGAATGCAACTGATCTCCAGCTTGACATTTCAAAATATTTCAATTTTTGTTCACTTTTTTTCGAGTGTTTCAATTTGAGATATTAAAATTGACTATCTTCTAAGTTTAAATGTCAATGAAACCTTTTTAAATATAAGAGGTGGAAGTATTTTGTTTATGATAGTTACCCAATATATGAATAATTGCATTTAATAGGGGTATTTATAGTTTTTTGCTTTAAAATAATGATTAGTGAATGTATTTCATAGTAAGATTAAGAGAGTTGATAAACATGGTAGAAAATTGAGATTTATTTTTAATAAACATAATAATATTACCAGCACTTTACCCATAATATTTTTTGAGGCACATCATAGAGCTTACTCTCATCAAGTTGCAATGTATACCATACAAAAAAAAAAAAATTTTTTTATGAGGGATATCACTGAATATCCAAAGCTTATAAGAGGGTTAGGTTCCATCAACAATTTAACAACATTTAGATGAAGAACATCGTTGTTGCTGCCTAACCTGAAAATAAATTTGAATTTGAAGGATGTACATACACTTTTTTTCCTTAGAAATTTATATAGTTTGATGACAATTGACATATTAAAGAGGTTGAATAAAATTGCTAAAAGTACAAATTCATATCCAACTATCACATATTTTGAGCTCTTGAGATGCATAAATGATTCTTTAAAGTTCATACTGTTATAGTGAATATAAAATTGACTTTGCCAAGAAAAGTCCAAGAAACATTGAGTAAATTCTTGGCTAAAGCTCAAGCATTAATTAATTATTTGATTGATTACATTTTACTTTATGTCTTAGATCTTAATAATGACATTAATTTGCATGAGATGAGATATACATGCTAGAATTTGATGTGATAGGTCTTTGATGCAGCCATGCACTGGTCATAGCATGTGATTGAGGTGTCGGTTACTACAATTTATGCTCAAGAATTTATCTACAAAAAAGTATAGTTAGGTGCATGCACCAAAATTATATATCTCTTTAGAAAAGAAGATATGTTACATGTTACAAATGAAGAAATATATTTTACAATTTGTTAGTACATAAATATATTTTGCAATATAAATATTTTCTAAATAAAAGTATAAATTGCACGTACAATTTCTATATAAAAGATTAAAATAAATTTGTTCTTGGGATTGAATATTTATTCCAATTCGTGCTCAACAATTTGATAGGTCTCCTTAAGCAAATCACTATAAAACCTTGCTATATATATACATATATATATCTTAATTTATTAGAATTCCTAGCCTATAAATCAAATTTGAGTTAAATTAATACTAAAATAGCTTTACCTAAAATACTCCATTGCATACAAGTTTCAATGCATTTCAACCTTAAATCAAAGAAATTCAATGCATACAAGATGACAAAATATCTTTATTATTGAGCACCCAATTGCATTTTGAGCATATCATCCTACAAGCCATCACTCTAAGAAATCCAAACTTCTTAACAATCAAGATGGCTTCATAAAGCCAACATTATAATGACATGCACATCCAATATCAATGTTTTAGGCTGAGGCTTTCATTTCATTCTTCTTTTTTATCTTTTGGATATCTTCCACAATGTGGATCATATCCTTATTAAGACCATTCTTTATCTTACTCTATAATAGCTATCCATGTGGTAGCCAAAATTTTTTTATTTTACTTTCAATGTTGATCATATCAGAGCATTTGTCATTGTCTTTATCATCAACCATCATCAAGATAATCTGACGAGTTAGTCCCAAAAAACTATATGTTACATGCATTAAAAGTGTCACTTGAAGTAGGTGTTCACAGTTGTTTCGAGAAGATCAAAACTTTTAAAACATGCAATAACTTTCGCCATCTCCCCTAATTTCGTAAGTAACCTAAGCAAGACATCAATATGCAAATGGAATCAATACAAATAAATCTATTACTTAGCCTTGGATTGC
This sequence comes from Phalaenopsis equestris, assembly GCF_001263595.1. Classification (NCBI taxonomy): domain Eukaryota; kingdom Viridiplantae; phylum Streptophyta; class Magnoliopsida; order Asparagales; family Orchidaceae; genus Phalaenopsis; species Phalaenopsis equestris. The sequence goes on along the minus strand of NW_018165201.1, from coordinate 1,417,406 downwards.
TTGTGTTTTAAAGGTTAATCAATGAATTACAATCAAAATAATGAAAGAAGGGAAAATTTACATGAATATCTCTTACTTCCTATATATTTATGTACCTAACACTTAAACTTTAATTACTACATATATGTCATTTTATTAATGCATGAAAATGTGCATTTTACTTTTTAAAAGTTAAAATAATGATATCTTTTTTTTATGATATAAAAAATTTGGGGGTATAAATATAAAAATTTAAGTTTAGGTGTTAGATATGAATGAATGGATATTATTTTAATATGAATGGCCTTTTCAGCCATATTTTTTTAAATAAAAATTAATGAAGATATTTATCTAAATAGTATTATTGCTAGACATAAAAATTATAAAGTCAAAAATTTTTATTTAGCCTCCAAAATAAGATAAATGGTAACATCATATTTTTTTGAATGGCTATTTACCCGTTAACATGTACACGTGTCGTTTTCTCGAATTGGGTGCGCTGAAGGTGGGCGTAACTTCGCATCAGTAATATTAGTCGACCTCCAATTTAAATACATACCGCCCAATTTCTATTTATTTACCAATCTAACAATGAGGGGTGTAAATGAGCCGAACACGAACTGACCCTTGTTTATATTTCGAGCTCAAAAAGTTTATTCGTGTTCGGCTCGTTTGATTAGCGAGCCGAACAACATCTGTTCACGAACAAAGAGTCGTTTTGACAACCTAATCACATAGCTATAAGATGTTAATGATTGAGACAAGATTTAAAACATCATTTGAATCTAATTTAATAATTTTTATTTTATTTTCTTAATTAATACTTTTAATTGATTATAAATCTTCGTAGTCTTGTACTCAATTTAATTTTTTAAAAAATACTACTCATCAACTATATATAAGTGAATTTACGCCGTGTGCTCAAGCCGAACACAAACTAACAAATATTTATTCGTGTTGTTTGTGTTCGGCTAGTTAACTTAGCAAACTAGTCGAACACGAGCTTGTTAAAGAGCCGAGCACGAGCTGTTCGCGAACAACAAACCGTTTTGATAGTCCTACTAACAATTATATTTTTTACATACATGCCAGCTTATCTAATGCTTGAAAATGCGTATTCAAATTTCTTATATTAAAATGATGACATGTGCATATTATACACTGATAGTAGAGATTTGGTGGTATAGATGTAAAAAATAAAATTTAGATGATAATGTGTAAATTCATAAACTTGGGTGGTATTTATGTAAATGCCCACCTTGATCCTTGAGTTCTTCATCTCTTATAAACGATAATCGGAAAGCTTTAGCCGGCGTATAGCCGAGAGTTTGCTTGTTCAACCGATGGATCAGGAGAAGGGGGATGACTCCGATTTACTACAGAATGATGAGAAGGTACGTGCTTGAGTTCGGTTTTTTTAATTTTTTTTCAGAGAACTGTTTTCTATGGAATTGTTTCTTGGAAGGAATTGCGTGTTGTTCTTTGCTTCTGATTGCCCTGTTTATACTTGGTTTTTGTTTTTTGTCTTGTTTAATCGGGTGGGAAGGAGTTTGGATTGGAAGTTGATCTGTGAACGATGGGGTTTAGTTGCCGACGTGAGTTTTCGAGGTTTCCATCAAGTGAGGTTTATCTGATTTCTTTCAATTTATTGTCAATCGTCGCCATCGAAACGTGCTGCGGATTTAGATATGAAGGAATTCAATGATTTCTTGCTGCGGATGAGTCTTCTAATTGTGCTGCTGAGTGAATATATTTAGCAAGGCCGGGAGCTTGGTTTGATGATTTGGGACAGGGTGATTTGGCTACATATTGAAAGATTTAAGGTTTATTTTGCTTCAAGTGGGATTTAACTTAATAAATGCTGTAAATCCAGTTTTTTTAAATGTTGAAAACTATCTTGCATGATAGTTGTTAGATCTTGCTAAATTCTATTTTCTTATTTGACTACTTTTTTCAAGGTTTAAGAGTTATGAGAGGGGAAAAGCTCAAATTCGATTAATCATGTGAATGTTGGGGGGTTTAATAAATACTACATTTAGCTAACAATGAGGATAAAATTAGATTTATCAAAATAATAAGATTTGAAGTACCCAAAATTTTGTTTGGTAGGATATAAGCTAAATTTAGTTTAAATGATGCATAACATAGTATACGAAACAAACAATGGTGAAGCTTACTTGGACGCAATAAAAACTTAGTTCTATGGTTTTTATAGATATTTTGAGGTGCAGCCCTAAAAAATAAATCATTAAATCAATTTAAAAAATACTAAGTACATACTTATGTCATTTAGATGCAAAAAATCATAAAATGTTAAATAAATAATATTAAAAGACAAATTAGGCTACAATCAGTACTAAATAAAGTTTTCCCCACTCTTGTTTCAATATAAAAGAGTAGCCTAAGGTCATAAGTTATGATGGATTCAAACCTTTCTCCCTTTTAGACACACAAAGGATTTTAATTAGAATCCTCATTGTAGCTAATCTCTTTCTCTCATTTATAATATATAAAAATAAGAAGATGGCTTATCGGCAACAGGAGGTGAGGTGTTGAAGGAGAAGCGATAATAAAGTAGTTGGATCGAGTCATGGCGTGAGCGTCCTATGGTGTGTCTCTATGAGTCTGAGGCCATGCTATTCTTCTCAAGTTTGGTATATATATATATATATATGTATATATATATATATATGTATATATATATATATGTATATATATATATATA
>NW_018165201.1:1384881-1414222 GCF_001263595.1 Phalaenopsis equestris | reverse complement strand
TATATATATATATATATCTTAAACCCTATTTTCTTAGCCTTACATCTCTCCAAAATTACACTAAATTTTTTTCCTTTCTGGTTCATTCAAACACATCCATGAAAAGCATGTTAACCTGAACTCATTGAGTGATTCATAATTTAATATACAATACATATAACCAACATAGCTCCAAAAATTATAGGCAACCATTAAAGATCACCCCTGGCTTCTTGTGAATTCATGGTAGATAGGTAAATCCATGTTGAATAAGGATTTCTTAATTAAATATCATAAGTTGTGTTGGAACATTATCCAAGGTGACTAATTAAATATGATTGGCATGCAAGGGTCACTTCTTCTTGCATGCCCACTAAAAATCTTGCTTTGATCATGTCTCATCTTTTTCTACTACAATAAAGGTCAAACAAACATAATTATAGCCTTTAGCCACTGAGCGAGTCTCATATTGATCCATGAGTCCTTTTGCTTTTATATTTAACTTTGAGAACCCATTTATTCTTAAATAAAAATAAAGAAACATAAATAGGAAGGGATAAATCATTCAAGAGGTTTCCAAAATTGTCTCCAATTAGATTTCCTAAGATTTATGAGGAAGTCGGCCGGCCCATCTTCCTAACTTTTCATACCCCCCCTCAAACTGGGTCATATATGTGATAAAGGCTCAGATTGGTGTTCAACTCAATGACGCTACTTGGAGGTAGAGATTTAGTGAAGACATCGACGACTTGATGAGTTGGAATGTAAATCAAGTGAATAATGCTACCATTGACATTTTCAGAGATAAAATTTCTCTCAATCTCGATGCATTTGGTCATGTCATGATGCACAAGATTCTTTGTAAGCTGTCACAAAACATCTTTATAGAATTGATCATGAAATATCCTAACTCATTTAGTAACATTTAGATCTACGTTCCTTCATAAATTTACAAAGTGCTCGATATTTGTATTCTACACTATTTCTAGAGACTAATGCTTTCTTCTTGTTTCTCCATGTGACAAAATTTTTGCAGACATAGGAACAATACCCAGAAATGAATTTTCTGTCTGTAAGTTCTCTGCTCAACTAGTATTAGTGCATGTTGGGATAGAGAAACGGGATTCGATCAAGTCACAACCAAATCACACTGCGAAAAACACACGCCAATTCGAGAGATCCAAAAAAAAAATGGAACATAAGTGCACAATACAATAAATTCAGAAAATCACACAAGATATAAAGTAAAAAAACTTGAGAACGAGAAAAAATCACAGAGTCACACCGCAACAATATTTCACTATGGAGTGAGGAATAATGTACATATTACACCACACTCAGATTTCTTCTCTGCAAGCCTGAAACTCACGAACGCTCCTCTCTCAATTGCACAAGAGCCACCTGGGAGCTCGAATAACCCTCATCTACTCCTAGGGCTTTCGCCCCTCTTTGCTGGGCTGGCTGCGATTGTTCGCTCTAGACCAATTTTTTCTGGACCGATTCGTCCACCTAGCCTTCAGGCGTAGCAGATATATTATAATACTACAAAATAAATTGTGGTGCAATGGTTGTATATTGAGTTATGTTATTCTTGCATGGTGTGGTCATGAGTTTGATTCTTTCTCTCTCTTTTTTTTTATGTTTGCTTGTGTTCGTTATATTCACAAATAAGTCAAACTATTTGAAGCCAAGCATAAACTTAGAGAAGTCAAACATTAACTTGCCCGAACTGAATATTTAGAAAAAAAGTGAACTTGAAGCCACACAAGGCTCCCTCTATTTATTTGAGACTCATTTATAATCCTACCAAAATCTGATATTATCTTCTTATCATATACTTTTCTAATTAGTACAGTCTCTCTTTAATTAATATAAGGAATCCACTTGAAAACGAACTCTCTAAAATCTTTGCATTAATTTTAAATTTTACTTAAAAATTAATGTAACTTTAATTATTGATCTAATTTAAAATGTTATAGTTTCAACTTAATCTCTAAATTTCCTAATACTTTAAAGTTTTAAACCAATTTAATTTTAAGCATTAATGTTTTTTAATTTGACATGTTAAATCATATAATTTATCAATTTTTTATTTTTAATTTATATAATTTATATCAAATTTGTCTCATGCAATGAATTAAAGAATACAAATTTATTATTCTTCTTAAAATTATTGTATAAAATAAATCCCAATAATTATTATAGTAGCATTGTTTATTCTCCCATCATGCATGGGATTGCTTTCTTTTGCGAGACATGGTCAGATGATTCTCTATAGTTTCTACATGCACATTTTGGTAGAGTGGTATTGCCTTCTCTAAACTGGAGGTCCAAGGTTCAAACCCTTGCACACACTCACACACACACTAAAAGGGAAATATACATACATCCCGGAAAATTTCTTTGTATTTACAAATCTCACATGTGGCATAAGCCTATGAAAGAAATGTGTATTTCACTTAATACTATTGGCATTTTTTATGTAGTATTAAATATTTGAGTGTTATGCATAAAATTATGAATGTTTTGGTGTTGATCCATAAATACATAAGAATTATGTTGAATGGATGTAAATGCCCCACAAAAATAGGAACTTCAAGAAAATTTTATTCTATTTGTCTAGGCATCTTGTGCATCCATTTTATAATATTTTTTATTACATAAATTGTTCCCGCCCATGGCCTTTCTATGCAGTTAAACTATTGCTTAATATTTTTAGGTTTTTTTATGTAGTTAAACTATTGATTAATATTTTCTTCTGGAATGATTTCTGTCCATTGCCCCTCTTTGCAGCTTCACTGGAAGAGTTACTATAAGAACCTGCTTCTTTTAGCATATCAAAGTTTTGGTGTGGTATATGGTGATTTAGCTACTTGTCCTCTGTATGTCTATAAAAGCACTTTTACTGGGAGACTCCATAATTTTCAAGATGAGGAGACAATTTTTGGTGCATTTTCCTTAATATTCTGGACTTTCACTTTGATTCCGTTGCTAAAATATGTATTCATCGTGTTGAGTGCGGATGATAATGGTGAAGGTGAGTTATAAGGTGCTTATCCGTTCTTCTATGGAAGGCTGGTCATTGAGCAATTTTTCATATCTAAACTCTACTCTTATTATTGACATTGTTTCTGTAGGGGGAACATTTGCTCTATATTCTCTTCTTTGCAGGCATGCAAAGTTCAGTCTTTTACCTAATCAACAGGCCGCTGATGAGGAGTTATCTACATATTATAGGCCTGGTTATACATCCCGGAGTACTGCTCTATCTCCATTGAAAAGGTTTCTCGAGAAACATAAAAAGACACGGACTGCTTTACTACTAGTAGTCCTCTTTGGCGCTTGTATGGTTATAGGTGACGGCGTTCTCACGCCGGCGATTTCTGGTAAATATTGACTTGTCATTTTTTCATAGCTTGGAAGAGTTAAGTGCAGTATTGTAAACTAATTTTTTTATCTTCTACAGTTCTATCATCAATATCTGGGCTGCAAGTTCGTGCTGCAGGGTTAAGTAATGGTTAGTCACTCTTGTTTTCTTCCGTGGTATTAGGCGTAATTTAGAGTTTCATATGGGATAAACAGTTAATAACTAGCATCCATTTAATAACTAGCATCCATCACTAACTGACTGTATAAGCTGGAAGGATCTCATTGTTCTGGAGATGACACTGATGACATTTTTGTACTCGTTAATCTTATCTTGAGGTTAAACTTAAGGAAGATTTACATACCACACAATTCTTATGTATTTACATATCCAGCAGCTAAAATTCAATCTTTACATATATGACACCTTGCCTATGCATGAAATGGTGTATTTAACATTTTAAAAGTCAAAATAATGATATGAAGGATCTGGCTACTTTAAATGTAGTAGTAAAGTTTAGGTGTTAGACATGTAAATTCATAGGAATTGGGTGGTATGTATGTAAATACCCATAAAATTAATTATTTTTTACCTAGAATTTTCTTGATACCATTCTAGGGTTCCTAGAAAGCGTTTAGGAATGGGATTTAGCGGGTAATTAGTTGTGGAATGACAAGGGAATGGTAATATGCGAGTTTGACGACGCTTGGATGAGGATAAGCTTTTTTCGGTGGTTGTCTCGACTGAAAATAGCAAAGTTAGCTTCGAAAGGACATTGTATAGGCGGCGAGGAGGTTCACCACCAATTCCCGAGCAAGATACAATCACACCACTTGTAGAAGGAATGTAATACAACCTCCTAAAACAGGAAATTAAAGATTACAATATCCATAATTCTCAAAATTAAGCAAAAGTTTCCAGAAATAGGAAATAACAAGATCTAATAAGTTTCCTCATAGATAAAACCTAATTTGAAATAGAGAAAAGGAAAGAAATCAAAAAAGAAAAAAACATTCTGGAAAAACTGGAAGTCAACGACTATTGGTTCCAATCTTATGATTGTAGGGATTCAAAACTATGCGAAACATGAAACCCTTGCTCCTGCAATCATGGGTGAATCCGTGATCCTGTGGAGAATGCGATCCCGTGTCCGTGTTTCCAAATGAAGCGCCTCTTGCGTCATTCTTCTCGGGTAGGAGGGGTTTCTTGTTCCTTCTAGAAGCTTCTGGAATCAATTTGCCACTAACATGACAAAGTCACCACTTTGTTGTGTCTGAGACAGCCATACTACAATATTTATGCTCACGTCCATCCATGCAACTCTAAAATAAATATGTTATTCCAAAACACGTCCTGATAGAATACACAACCATCATTTTTTTATAAAACTAGTGTTGGAATTGCACGTAGATAGGTGTTCTCATGAACTAAGACTTTATCCATCAAGGGTGTAACATGTCTTTGCAACTTCTCATACTCGACTGGTTGCATCCTAGAGATAAGTGGGTTTGGAAGAAAAACTCCTTTAATGAGGTCTATAACATGTTGAATCTATCTGGTTGATAACCGCCATTGAGGTATATTGTCGGTCAGAATATTCAGTAACTCTCTCAATAAGGGCTATTTCTTTTTATGTATCGATTTCTCGGACTCACTATCTTTTAGGATAATCAATATTAGTGTCGTCGGAGTCTCTCTCTGTGGCTCAGTTTGAATCATTAGCTTCTCTCTCGTCGGCTGGAAGTTAGTATTCTATGACATCTTCATTCTATCTCGTATCTCTGTCCATATTTTTAACTATTAACTGCTTAGTGAAAGAGATTTTCCTCCTATTTGGGGCAGTCGAATGCAATGGTCCAAAATAGTGACATGTAAAACATTTCTTAGTTGGGATGGATTTGGGAGTACCGGTGATCTCTATATTTTCTCCACTTTGTGCTGATTTCTCATCGGCTAGGGTCGACTGAGATGCTTCACTGGGTGTACACTTGCTGTCTGCTCCTAGGTTTGAACTTGTAAAATTCAACAATTACCTGAGGTTCTTGCTATTTCCCCATATTTAAAGTTAGGGTTTTTACATCGAGTAATGACCAATATGGCTGCGGCTCACTACATTACTAATAGGCAATCTCAGCCTTCCAAGATATCTCACTACTGTGTATACTTCTGGTTTCACCAACTTACATTTCAGCATGAGTTGATCAAATTCAACCAAGTTTTTCTCCTCAGAAGAATCTCTCTAGTGCAGATAATGGAGTATTATGAATATATTTTGTCGGTAATGTGGAGGAACGTATATTTGCGATGTATCAATCGTCATCTTAGACCAGGTAGTTATCTACCTTTTCCCTCACGTTGGCGTAGGCACTTTAAATTTTCTCACCATAGAGACACTCTTCTTTAAGTTGATGACAATTAGTTTTACCATTCTGTCCAGTTCAAAGTTACGTTTCAGTGTCTGCAACCACTCGATGAATTTATCCATAACCATCAGACTGTCGAAATCCTATAGGTCGATCTTTACTTTAACATCCTGGACTCTCTTTTGATATTCTATACCAATCGACAATGTATGAGTTCTTCATCACTTGAAATTGCATGGTGTAAGGGATTTATTTTCTCCTCTCGATTTGGTGAATCATTGTTTTGGCTATGAGTGACCTCTTTAGGTTTCTCCTCTAAAAAAGACAGTTTTCGGCTGATGTAGGATTGCAACTCAAGATTGGTCGGGGCTTAGGTTTTGGTACTAGGTCTTAGGGTGAAATTTTTGTGAAGGTAGGAATGTTGGATTTTAAAAATTTTGGGTTGGGTAGGAAATGCAATAGGAATGGTTTGGGTATGATGGAGTCATTTATTTATTTATTTATTTTTTGAATAGTAGATTTGGGGTAAGACAAATTCCTAAAAATTTAGGATTTATTTGACTCTGATACCAGATGATACTATTATTGGGCTCCTAGAAAGTGTTTAGGAACGAGATCGCAATGAGGTAGTTTTTGAATGGCACGGGAATGATAATATGATAGTTTGACTACGCTTGAACAAGGATAAACATCATTCAGTAGTTGTTTTGGGTGAAAATAGCAAAGTGAGCTCCAATACGATGATGTGCGGGCGGTGAGGAGGTTCGCCGCCTGTATTTTCAAAACCAATAATTCCCAAAAATAAGAAATAACAAGATATAAATAGTTCCCTCATAGAAAAAAGCTAATTAGAAATAAAATAAAGAAAGGGAAAGAAATTAGAAAAGGAAAAAAAAAAACAACTCTGCAAAAATTGGAAGTCAGCGGTCCTCGGTTCCAATCGTGTGATTGGAGGGATTTGGAACTATGAGAAACTTGTGACCCTTATTCCCACAATTGCCAGAGGATCCATGATCTTGCGGACAATTTGGGATTAATTCTGTAGAGTTAATTTCAAGTCATGTGATACAAATGGCCACATAATCGTCAACGGATTTTGTATAGAAAATGCGGATTTATAAAGCCAATTCCAAATAATTGCGATATATGAAGGTTAATGATGATGATTATGAAAAAAATTTATGGTATAAAGCTTGGAATTATATATATTGTGGTTTTATGAATTAATTATTTAAAAATGTTATTCTGAATATTTTGACATCGAAAATCTTATATTTTTCTATTCGAGTCCAATCAAAACAAGTTTGAAATCTAGAGATGCTCTACTAAACCTTCAAATGTTTAAATCTTAGGCTTTGTTTGATTCTACTGCTTCATTCTCGCTTAACTTTTTGAGACGTAGTTTTGTTTTATAAGAAGAATATGCTTCAAAATTCACCATTTTATAAGTGCATTTTCTCTATGATATTATGATCTTATAGATCGATTTATGGTTCAACTTGTATTTTTATGTGATTGTATGATTGTTTTATTTTATGCAAACCAACTAAAGAAAAATTATTAACATAGTTGTACTAAATAGAGACTAAAAATTTTCTTAGAATTTCTACTATATGCGTTGATTGGTTTTGATTATGAACCGATAAGGGATTCTATGTGAACCAAAATTTCAATCCAGGATAATGATTTAGGCTTGATTTAACTTTTTCAAACTCATAGGCCTCATAGGATGCTCTGTCTAAAAAATTTTGGCGGTGCTTTTAAGCCTCCATCATGGCATGCTATTTGGGTCTAGCTGAAACAAATCATGTATGCTTTATTTTCTAGGCTAGATTTTACATGTAATTTGGCAACTTGTTTTTGGCATGATATGATATGCTAAAATAATTTCATAATATCATGTCTATTGTTAGATACTCTTATTGCTTTGCATTATGGGTGATTGCAGTTAGAAAATGTGGAATGCACAACTTTAATCACATTAACTACAGCTCTTTCTCTTTGACTTTATAAGCAAATGGAATGAGACGTTTCTTTATGATAATATGATAAATTATTTCATACAAAATAAAAACAATACTTCAACACAATTGCACAAAACGAAGCGGAAATTATAGAGGTAAAAAATTACAGTTTATATAAAAGATGCAATGTCAAGACCCGACCTGGAGCTTGAAATTAACTAAAACAAGAACAAATTAATATGCAACAATACATAAAAGAGTCAGTAAAGAAAACAATTAAATTTACAAGTAAAAGTTGTTCTTGTCTCCTATACACATATAATTATCTTCTGTTTATCTTGTTCAAATATTTAAAATTTCAAAATAATTTTAAAGCAACATAATGAGTTATATAAAAATAATGCATAAGTAATCACACTTTTAAACTACAGTAACCTAAGGAAAATAATTCAATATGCATGTTGGTCTTTCGTATTCTTATAAGAAATCTTATAATATGTTAGTAATTCATATTTTTATAAGAAATCTGATAATAAGCTAATGCATGTATCAGAAATCAATATCTTATCATTTCTGTCATGCATATTTTTTCTATACAACTATATGAATGATTTATTGTAATATAAATCTATTGAACTAAAGTATACATGTAATCAACATACATTTTAAAATAAAGAAAATTACTGAAATTTAAAAATATAATTATTCACGTAGGTTGTCACGCTAAATTCATAATCATTATTAACTAGCTGGATGTTGCGATAATTTTTATGTTGATCTTAATAACTTATAAAACATAATATTAAACTTTAAGATTTAAGCAATTTCTGTTAATTGAATTATTCTTCTTAAATTAACATAGAATTATTTACCTGAATTGACGGATGGTTGTACGACAATCTTCCACGCGCTTGCCTCAACTTCCCGTCTCAATTAACCAACCTGAAATCTTAAACGACTTGGAAATTCAAGCTATCTTAACTTGTAAAGTGATTTAACTCAAAATATAATTGATTTTGCAAAACATATCTTAAACAGACTTTTCGGCAATCCGCCCTTCTCTGAATGTATCAAAACTTCATTTCGTCTTCTTTTATCACCTTAACTCTTCTCCTATCTTTGTTGATATTTTGCTAAGCCCTTACGGAAGTTCACAAACCACTTCCGACAATTCCAGCGCAAGTTCGGCTCCTGCAATGGCTATCGGAAACAAAGAAGATGCACGATTTGTGATAAATCTCAAAACGAAAGCAAGATAAAGGAAATGAAAGTCTCAAATAGCGCTAAAATCAATTTCACATTTACCAATTTTTTTTTGGAGCCTTGAATCGAGGTCTGCGGCTTACCAGGTGGTCGCTCGGTCGCCTCTGCTTGCGCCCTTTTATAGTGGCTCAAGCGGAACTCCTTTTGCCGAGTCGATCGAACAGGAAGGTAGGCATGTGCGAGCGAAACTGAGAACAAGGATGTGCGATATCGAGAGAGAGGAGGAAAGTCGAAGGCTTTGGAACCGGAAACCAAAATGGCATGGGAGGCTATTGGGAGCAGTAAGGGGATTAGGGAGAATAATTAAGGATTTAAATTAGGTTGATTAAACTATAACTTCTGATTTTTATATCTTTTAATGTATTCATAATTTATATATAGTATTATAAATCAAATTGATCGATTTGACGCTTAAGAGTTTTATAAAATTGATTTGGTCGGAAACTGAGGGATGTAAATTTTAGGGCACAGTTTAAGTTGTCGAAATTTATCAGGTTTCACAAAATTGATTATCACATGCAAAATCCATTTAGTGGACCAAAGAGGGAAAAGTTTAACTGGCTATAGGAGGGAAAAAAAGTGAAAAAAAAAACAAAAAAGAAAATTTAACGGGAAATAATTATTGATTAGTATTCTTCTATATATAGAATAGCCAAGTAAGGATTTATCATTTGATAGTGCCTCTTCTTTGTGCAACCTAGTGGCTTGTTGATTCTCCAGTTTCTAGCTGGGACCATAGCTGGAATTTTGTGACCTGAGGATGCCATATGTGGCTGAGGAAGCCGTCCTTCATGCAATTTTCCAAAAAGTGATTTAATTAGTGATTTAATTTCTCAAGTGTTTTGAAATTCAATACATGCCATGATCTTCTTGACTGCTGAACATCTAGAATTGTTTCCTTTTGTAAAACAGCTGTGGTGGTGTTGATATCTTGCATTGTTCTAGTTGGTCTCTTTGCTCTGCAACACCGTGGTACTCATAGGGTGGCCTTCTTGTTCGCTCCAGTCGTTATTATTTGGCTTTTATGCATTGGCCTCGTTGGTCTGTATAACATTATCCACTGGAATCCCAGAATATATCGAGCTCTTTCACCTATCTACATCATCAAATTCTTCAAGGTAACTGGGAAGGAAGGCTGGCTTTCTCTGGGAGGAATATTGCTTTGTATTACAGGTGAACTCTGAAATGTATCCTTCTTTCATCAAACACTTGAGAAACTTAATTTTTTTTTTTTCAAATCATTTTTATGAAATTGCAGGTAGTGAAGCTATGTTTGCCGATCTTGGCCACTTCACTGCTGCTTCTATTAAAGTAGGTGGATCTCATTTGCAAGTACATGAAGTTAGCAAAATAGTTTTATATTGATTTTGTCTGTGATGATTAATTTTCTCTTATTCTCAGCAAAAAATATTTGTTTAAGCAAATATTGATTCTCTCGGTCTCAAACTTGTTTACTTGAAGCATTTTTGGAATTTTGATTTATTGCTATCTTGTTTTTCTTTCCATAAGGGCTGGGTTGCATGTTGATTTGTTAGAGATATCTTTGCAATTTGATCCGTTGGATTTAGGTTGGCAAATATTTTAATTGATTTTACTTGTACTTCATAAAAACTTAAATTACTTTTACATTTGGCCGCATGAGAAATGGTTTTGAGTTAACATGATGACCAATTATTGTTGTTTAAAATTGATGCTACACATTTGAGTCACTATAGTTTAAAATGAGACTAGTCTCGTGATATATGGCATTACATATGGTTTAAATTAATTTGGCTCTTGAAGCTTAACAAAGAAGTTTAGTTTTGGTTGGAATACTATTGAATCTAATAGCAAAAGCTGAAGTTAAAAACATTTATCTTCTAGCACGAATCATTTTTCTCATGTTTTCTTCCACACTAACATCAAACCGCCATTATGTTTGTACTTCATCTTCATGTGTGGAACTATCCAACACTAAGCCTCATCCTAAATAAAAGCCCAATTCATTGTTTATGCCTCACCTCTTTCAATTGCATAGAAAGTTGCTTTACATCTTAGAAGCGGAGCGCCCTAAATAAGCAAAAATTGATGGATCAAAATGCTTTATGTATTTTTCTCTTAATTAGAAGTGGTCCTGCAGAATATTACCAACTAAAGAGCAATAAGCATTACGCAAACCTGAGATTCAAAGTTGTCACCCAAATGAAGCAGGCTGCAGATTAATCTCCAAACTTTCAAGCACATCCAAATTAAAGTTGACTCACATCAAGAAATGAAATTATCCTTGCGTTATTTATAATGGGGATAAGATTAATATAATTAGCTAGAAGATTTTGCTGAGGTGTAACCCAATGTTTCTATACAGTGGAACAAAATTTGAAATGATTTGATGATAGCTTCAAATTTTACTCGATTTATCTTTTGTTATTGTACAAACAAGCTTGAAAGTTGTTGTAACTCTTGGTTAGATAAAGCTTGAGTTCAAAAATCAATTTTTGAACTGATCTTATGATTCTTATCCTCTTAATTTTATTGTTAAAGCCCACACTAAAGAATTTATGAGGGATAGAAAGGGTATAGAGCTTTTTTAAGAAGTCATATTATTCTATGAATCAATTAGATGCGCTTTGCTCTTCTATTTGTTGTAGAAGATGTTTCTTGTCTCTGTTTTTAAGTTCACTTCCACTGAATAGCAAACCAAGTTGTTGATTTCTTCATATTTGTGGTAATGATAATCAGTTTATTTCCTTTTGGAGTGGATAAGAAGGATAGTAGTATTTTTTGGAGCCTAGTTGGCTTTAAAATAATAAAAGCAGACTATTGCTTCTCTACTGTCCAAAAGCTGTATGTTCTTTGGAAGCTTGAGTGTGTCGATCTGAGTCTTCATGAGAGAGATAATTTATAATCTGCAAATTTCGATCCCCATAATAGTTTTCAGTTCACCACCTTCGCTAGGTTTAAGAAGTCAGATGAAGAGATAACAAATTGGCAGGTTGCTGGTTGTGAGGAAATTAAGAAGAGATGTAAGAGGGGGAGAGAGAGAGATGGTTGAGAAAAAAAGGAAAAAAAAAGTTTATTGTTCTGGTGTTCACGATGAATTACCTCAGTGTGGGCAAGCGTGATTGTGCCAGTGCAATAGTGGCGTTGGAGTTGCAAAAATGAAGGTATTGTAGGCTAGGATGGTGGTGCTATAAACAAGTGCTATGTTGCTGGAAAAAGTGTGACGGTGTTACAGGCAAACTTGGCAGCGCTTGATAGTATTTTCAAAACTCTAAACTAAAATATAACTTCCGGTTTTTTATATCAATTCCTCTAGAGCTCTTAGTTTTTTGTTTGATCTTGTAGTATCCATCTCCCAGCATATAAATGGTCGTGGGGGAGGAGAAAATCTGAAGTATTTTTTTTAATTAAAGTGTAAATTTTTTTTTGTGTGATTGTGGATTTAAGCGAGAATCGCTTTGTACCTTCTAAATCATTATATAAATGCTAGGTCATTGCCTGAAAGAGACACATTTTATGACCTGAATACGATGAAAATTGTGTAAGTGCGCTGCACCGATGCCTAGGTGTAGTGTTAAATAAACAAAAGTTCTCAAATTATGGACAGATAAGGGCAAAAAAGTTAGCCCACGAAACCAATATTAGAGTAGGATCTTGGAATATAGGCACTCACACAGATATATTAATAGAACTAGTAGATATTTTGTTTCACGGGAAGATAAATATCTTATGCATTCAAGAAAATAAATGAGTTTGAGAAAGGCTAAGGAGATCAATGGTTTTGGTTTAAAATTTTGGTATACAGGTATGAGTTGTATTAAAATGGTGTAGGTGTAATTATAGATAAGAGTTTGAAAGATAATGTTGTAAAAATTAATAGAATTGGAGATAGAATTAGAACTTCAAAGATTTTTGTTGCTACTAAGATTCTTAATGTTACAAGTGCTTATGCTTTTTAAGTAGGTTTAGATAAAATAAATTCTGGAATGACCTAGAAGAATTAGTACAAATGATATCCCTTGAAGAAAAACCTTTTGTTGGAGTAGATTTAAATGAATATGTTGGCAGTGGTAGAAGCTTTTTAGAAATATTCATGGTGACCACGATTTTGGAGTTACTAATGAAGAAGATAGATCCATGTTAAATTTTATTTTAGGGAATGTTTGGTTATTTGTAAAATAAAAATGCACAGTAAAATAGAATGCAGTGTATTATAATTGCATTGTAATATGCCTCTAGTATGTTGTTTGCTTGTTTGTAAAGTTAATACAAGAATTTTTTTTTGTGTTTGGTTATATGCATGTAAAATAAAATAAAAAACAGTATGCAAAATATTTGAACTTGTTTGGTTGCTGTAAAGCAAATACAAATAAATTATTTTTTATATTCATTTAAAAATTTGTAATAAAATACATGTGTATTATCATATTGATGTGTCAGAAAGAAATTTTTATCATCAAGCATGAATCTCGATGCATTTTTAATAAAAGATATTTCAAATTCAAATTTAGTATCATTTGGCCCCATTTTCAACAATTTGTTAGTCGAACTCACCATCTCAACGCATTGAGCCTAATGATATCAAAGTTGATCAAATCCAACTCCAATCAAGCCTAGATCAGGCCATACTTTGTTTCCAATTGGTACATGCATTGAGTGGTATGTATATAAATCTTCCAAACTAAAAAAATGTATTTGCTTGCATACCACCTAATCCCTAAGAACATGCATTGGCTTACATTTATTTCAAATTCCAAATATTATATACAAAAATTCATTGTGAGCTGCAAGGTTACTTGAAAGGTCATCAGAGTTTAAAAACACCCTGTTAGTAGAGTTCGATATTGTTTGAGTCACTTCCCTTGCAGCTTCAATCTGCCTCAAGGCTAGGAATGTTGGTTTTCTTTCTACTGCTTCTCCTATAAGCTGAGCACTCTATGCCTCACCCTGGAAATAAAAGAAGAGAACAAGCATCCAAACAAAAATACACAAAAATCTGACTATTCTGGTGAATGAATTGTTTAAATTGTACTCTTTAATAGCCTATCAATATTGTTCGAAAGTGCCATTCATTTCTACTAATAATTTCAATATCAATATTATATCAGTTGTTCTTATAAGAATAGTAATTCAAAATTAACTACTCGGACGATGTCCAGTTGCGTTGGACCCGGTCATTTCCAGAAGTCCACAACGTAGTTTTCATTCATCAAAGATCAAAATTCCCATAAAAATATTGATTAGCTTCGGGGAAAAAATTCACCACACCCATTATGGACCCAAAATACAACATAATATACATTAGAGTTCATTAAATATCCATAAAACCAAAATAACATGTTAACTCATTACAACCAAACAAAACTAAACCCTAATAAAACTTGGATCACAAAATCACTTATTTAACTATTTTTGTATCCATCTAGCCTTCAAATCCATTGATTTCGACAAAAATGAGTGA
The DNA here is from genome assembly GCF_001263595.1 of Phalaenopsis equestris. Lineage (NCBI taxonomy): Eukaryota > Viridiplantae > Streptophyta > Magnoliopsida > Asparagales > Orchidaceae > Phalaenopsis > Phalaenopsis equestris. Next base: position 1,399,846 of record NW_018165201.1, on the reverse strand, counting down.
ATCAATGTTATGTTTTTGGATAAGTTATTATAAATGGTGTCTATCCCTTTCTCTGAAAACCCTTGAACCTCGGACAACTCCGTTGCGAGCTCAATGAACATTCTCCTCTCTTTTGCGGCTCTTGTTGTACTCTTGATTGCATTAGCCAGTACAAATGCACCATCAGACATCCTATGAATGTAATCTTGCATACTTCGTTCCACAGAAGATCCCTTGTTTTCTTTTTTTAATTTTATTGGGAACCCCTGTGTATTTTGCGAACCACTGCAAAATACACTCCATTTCCGTGTATTTTGCAATGGGGACATTCAAATAACTTGCATCCTTCGCTTGAGCCTGTAACACAATAATCAATAAACATAAGCTTAACTCATTTTAACATATTTCATTTAAAAAAAGATATTTGATAAAAAATAGTACCTGGATAAAACCTTTAGCACTTCACATATTTGTTTCAACTCGAAACGAATGTTTACTTTGACTTCTAATAGGTTTACCTAAGGCAGTCATCAAATCCAAACTTTAACACATGGCTTAATGGGTTCACCTTTGGCGGTCATCAAATCTCATTTCAGATATTATGTCTAAGAAATATGTGGTTTGTTATTGCATTCGGCTTTAACATAAGCATGCTATGTAATAGGCTAAATTTTGTGCTAGAATATAACAAAACTTGCAGAATAAGCAAAAAAATAAAACACCATTTAATATGTATGTTTGAATATGCATAACAAACCTTTAAATCAAATATTACAGATCTTGCAAACACAGGAGTCATTTACAATGAATAATCAACCAACAAAGCATACATATAATACTCAGAAGACTCACAATGACATCCTATATCTTACAATCAAGCTTCTCATACAAATATCCAATCAATTTCTTACTCATGTAGTTGCCTTAAATACAAGTGTAGAAGTACATGGCAGTCATCTTCCAAGTAAGGTAGTGCCAATGTATGAAGATTTCCATCCAACATTCCAAACACAACATTGACGATCATAACACTTTGAAAATCTTAAAAAAAGTAAAATCTAAATATTTAATTTCAATTTTTGATAAATTTGATAAGAAATCAAATTTAAAAGAGAACTAAAATCTAAATTCAGGTGATATGAATAATATTTGTGATCTTGTAAATTAAATTATAAAACCCTGAAGAGATGAAGTTCAAAATTTAATATCCATGAATGGAATTAGAAGATTAGTAAATGCAAAAAAATATAAAAACGTGAAGTGAAGAGCTTGAGTTTGATGTTATAAACTCTTGAAACAATCATGAATAGACTTGCACTGAAAATCTATAAAGATTGACTAAAACAATTATTCAAATTACGTAAAAATTATTTGAAATAGAAACCTATAAAATTTGAAATGAAGAACTTACAGCAAAGAAAATCTTGATGATATTAGGATGTAGACTTACTTTCCCATATGAAAATGATGAGAACCTTGATTTGAAGAGTAGAGAAAAGAGGATTTTTTTTTTATTATTATTTTTATGGAATCAATAGCAGCTTTTTATAAAATCTATTTTTTTTACCCACTTGTTGTTATCAGTTTTTCACATAGTTACCAATCAATGCAATTTTTTTTTAACTGATTTTAAATACTTTACAAACTTGCAGTTTTGTTCATTTGGAAGGTAATATATGCATAATAAGTGATGAGATTGATTTCAGCAATGCCTTAATTTACTTTCAGAGGGATCGAATTGCTGTAAAAGTTTCATTTTGATAACAAATTGAAAACAATTTAACAGCAATTTAGTGTAATCAATTTAGGAAAGTTTTTAGCTTGAATACAAATGTTTATGGCAGCCATTTACTAGTTTGGTGAAAGTGTCACCTGAAGAGATGGAGGAGGAAGGAGGTAAGGAGATTTGCTTTGATTTTTAGGGAGGTCGACGAAACCATTGATTAGATTCGGCGAAAGCGTCAATTAGAGAAGGAGAAAATGAAGGTATAGGAAACCCCTGTGCACGAGGAGCATAACATGTGAAAAATTGATAGATGGAGGAGAAAATCACAAAATAACTGCTCGTGTGAATGAAATCCCAATAGCAAAAGGGAAGCATAAGGAGATGAACCACTTTTTGAGCCCGCGCGAAGGAGAAGAAGCATTGTATTTGTGTCTTTCGCTTGTTTTGGGCGAAAAAATAATGTGGGAGAAATGACCTACAAGACATTCTCCAAATACTCTAAAATTTTTCTCCACTTTTTCTTTTCACTCCAACCGAATTCATAAAAAATTATAAGACAAGTATTTATATTACTTTACATCATAAATACTTCAAATCAAACATCCCTTAATTTATAATTATGGTATTATTAATACTTTATCTAATAAAAGAGATAAACATATTATCACTTATAAGAATGAATCTTATAAAACACAAATTGTTTATTTTTTTACGAAAAAAAGATATCGTCGAGATTGTAAAGACTGTAAGATCATTCTTAGCGAAGCTTTAAGTACTCAACATCGATGATTTTGAATTTTAAGATGAAGAGTTGAAATATGAAAAATACAATGAAATATTCATAGAATTATATGGGGGCACTTAAAAGATCTAAATAAATTATTTTTTTAAGTAAACTTTAAGATCTTAAGATTTGAGATCTTGATAAAGAAGTTAATGTAGTGTGGGATAGAGTATCGAGCATTATTAAGCAAGTTGCTAAAGATGTATATGAAGAATCAAAAGAAAAAAAAATTATTGATAAAAATAGTTGGTGGTGGAATAATAATATACAAAAAAAATATAAAGGGAAAATTACATGCATAGCACCTGATTCTTATGGATTTACCTATCTCAAACCTAAATTTTCATTTTTACACACATAGCACTTTACCTATGGATGGAAAGATGGATTTGACTATTAAAATGCGATAATGAATGCTACTTTTCATATGATGTTTGTAATTGTAAAAATTTCTGTGTGAGATAGATAAATATGAAAGTTGGGTGCTACGTATGTAAAAGTATCTAAGATAAAATATATGTTTTATTATAAAAATTAGTTTAAATGTAAAAACTTTGACGATTAAGAAAAATATAACATGGTCCATAAGAAGCCTAAAAGAATAATTTGTGATGCTAAAATTTATGCTTTAGGTGATATTTATAAAAGATTAGATACTAAATAAAATGAAAAATATATTTTAAAAATAGTCAAAAAAGCAAGAAGCAACGTAAAAATTTAGTTCAAGTAAAGTGTATTAAGAATGAAAATTAAAAAACACTTTTCTCAGATGATCATATTCAACATAGTCGGGTGAGATATTTTAATAAAACTTTTAATGAATATTTTGAAGATATGACTTGTTTAAGTAATTTTAATAAAGTTAGTAATAATAAAACTTTTTTATTTTTACCTTTGCGTTTGTAAAACGAAAGTTGGGGAAGTTTTAAAGAAAATGAAAAGCGGAAAATAATGATATCCCAATATAAGTGTAGAAATGTTTATGGGATTTAGGAATGTCTTGATTTTTCAAACTTTTCAATATGAATTTAAAACTAAAAAGATGTCTGAAAGGTGGAAAAAGAATATTTTGGTCCTATTTTTTAGAATTAAGGTGATGCGCTAGAGTGCTTATAGAGGAATCGAGTTAAAGTGTCATACATTAAAATTATGGAGAGAGTAATTGAACATAAGTTAAGATGTGATACAAATGTTTCTCAAAATCTGTTTGGATTTATGTCGGGTAAGTACTATGGAAGCAATACATTTATTGAGAGGTTTGATGGAGAAGTGTTGAGAGCATAAGGAGGATCTACATATGTTTTTTGCTGATTTAGAAAAATCTTATTTTAAGGTAACAGGAGAAATATTTTGGAAAGTCCTGGAAAAGAAAGGTGTTGATATGACTTATATTCAAGTCACTAAAGATATATACACCAGAGTTGTTACTTGTGTTCGAGCAGAAGGAGGATTGACTGAGAATTTTCCTGTTTCAGTTGGATTACATCAATGATCGACTTTAAGCTCATATCTTTTTTCTTTAGTTATGGATGCCCTTACTTGACATTTATAGGAGGATGTACCTTGGTATCTGCTTTTTGTTGATGATATCCTTCTGGTGGATAAAATTTGAGAAAGTGTTTAGGAAAAAAACAAGAATTGTAGAGGTCAACTTTAGATTCTAGCGTTTGTTTGAGTAAATCTAAAATTGAATATATGGAATGTAATTTTAGCAATTATGTTGTCTAGTGGTGCGGTTGTAATAATGGGTGATCAAGTCATTAAAATGAGTGAATGTTTTAGATATCTCGGTTCTTTTGTTCAAAGTGATGATGATATAAATGGGGATGTTATTAGTAGAATTTAAGTTGGATGATTGAAGTGGATGAATGCATTCGGTTTATTGTGTGATAGAAAATTAGCACTTATACTTGAAGGAAAATTTTATAAGATGATAACGAGACCTACAATGCTTTATATTGAAATTGGAATAAACCAACACAACTTTATTGATAGAAGAGGGACATTTAAACCCAATTACAATAGACACAACAAAGAAAAGAAATAAAACATAATAAAAGAAATAGGAAAGGAATAAAACAAAATAAAACAAAGAAGGAAATACATAATGAGGGGATTAAAGCTAATAGGTAAGAAATAAAAAGCAACAACGTTCATGGATTTAATTGAGATTTGATTGTTGTTTTAAATCTAATACTCCCCCTCAGGTTGAAGCATAGATGTCAATCATGTTTAACTTGGATTGGAAGTCATTGAACAAAGGTTGAGGGAGATTCTAGGTGAGGATATCTACTAGTTGTCCACTAGTTGGTACAAAAGGCACACAAATTTTCCCTGACTCAATCTTTTCAATCTCCACATGTTTGGTACGATTTTCCTGGACCGGTTTATGAGCAATGTTTATAGCAGTATTATTATCATAGAATAGCTGCAGAGGGATGGAGATTGACATATGTAGTTTAAGGAGCATGATGCGTAACTAGAGGACTTCACTGATCTCCAAAGTCATGGATCAGAATTCAGCTTCAGCACTGCTCTGAGCAACTACAGATGTTTGACTAGATTTCCCCATACAAATGATCAATACCCTGAGGTGGAATTTCAGTCATGAACTGACTCGACCAAATCAGCTTTAGTATAAATTGCAATAGACCTTGAGGTGTGACGAGAGGAAAACAAACTTGAGCCTGGTGTACTTTTTAAAAAAATGGAGAATCCAGTAGACAATTTGAAGATGATGTTTATAGAGGTCATGCATAAATTGACTCACTATACTAACTATGTGTCTTATGTCAGGACGAGTATGAGCGAGGTTGATGAGCTTCTCCAAGGCATTAATAGCGATTCTTATTGATAGAAACAACATTTGAAATGTCAGATAATTTTTCATTGGAATTCATAGGAACAACGACTGGTTTGCAGAGAAAAAGGTTGCTCTCTGTCTCAAGAGGTTAATTATATATTTGCACTGAGATAGACAAATGCCCCGAGATGATTTAGCCACTTCTATACCTAAGAAGTACTGGAGCGATTCTTGTTGATAGACACAACATTCAGAATGTCAGATAATTTTTCATTGGGATTCATAAGGACAGCCATTGGTTTGCATAGAAGAAGGTTGCTCTCTGTCTCAGGAGGTTAATCATATATTTGCACTGAGATAGACAAATACCCCGAGATGATTGAGCCACTTTTATACCTAAGTAGTACTGGAGAGGTTATAAATTCTTCATTTTAAAGGATTTAAGAAGAATGTCTTTTAAGGAATTCAGTGTTGAGAGATCATTACCTGCAAAAATAATGTCGTAAACATAGACAATAAGAGTAGTTGCTTGGTCATTAGAGGAATGCCAGAAGAAGAGAGCGTGATCCGATTGAGTTTGAGTAAAACTTCGTAGATCTGTAAGTACCCTTTGGCAACAAATCATGCCTTGTTGTGTTCAAGATTCATCAGAGTTGAACTTGGTGCTGAAAATCTATCGACACCCCACAATTTTCTTACCTTGAGGCAGATCAACGATGTCCCTGTATGGTCCCATTGAAGGACATTCAACTTCTCAATTATTGTTTTTTTTCAGGTTGGATCAGCAAGAGCAACCTTAATAGTAATTGGGATCTGATGGTCTGTCGGGGTTGTGGCAAATGCTCTGTAGAATGGTGATATACTGTAGAAACAGACTTATTTTGTCATAGAATAGAGGGAGCATGTTTGATAACATACCTTGCATGGAGAACTCACCTCCTATTTTGGAGGATGGGTTGCGTTGAGGATATTGACCGGAGTGGAGTAAAGGTCCTGTAAGGAGGCGGTGAGTCCCAGAGTAGGATCATTGGAATGGGGGCGCCGAGTGTAAACATAGATGGTAGGAGGAGGAGACGGTGCACTCACTGGATCCGACAACTCACTGGATGGTGCACTCACAGGGACAAGAGACTCTTTACTAGTGGGAACAATGGGGGGAACATCCATAGTAGTATGATAAGGGATAGTTTCTAAGAACCCAAACTTCCCCCTCAGTTGGGGTTGAGTTACGAAAATATGGAGCACTTTCAAAGAAGAAGATAGTATCACACAGATTTTGTTAGTGGTAGGATCAAGACACTAATAGCTCTTTTGAGTGGCGGAGTATCCAAGGAATATACATTTATGAATCTGGGATCAAGTTTACTCCAAATGGGGGAACTGTTATGAACAAAGACAGTGCACCCAAAAATCTTGAGGTTTGATGTAGAGAAAATCCTATTGGCAGAGAAGCATGTCATCAGGACAGCTAAAGGGGTTTGAAATTTTTGAATTTAGAGGGGACTCTATTTATGAGATTGGTGGCAGTGAGAATGACATCATTTCAAAAATATTTCGGGATATTGGATTGAAACATAATTAAGCGAGGAACGTCGACGAGGTGATGGTTTTTCTTATCTTCTATCTCATTTTGTTGAGTGTCCGTACATGAGCTATAGGGGAGGATGCCCTTACTCACCAAGAATTCACCCAAAATAGAGTTTAAAAATTCACGACCATTGTCGGTCCGAAGGACCTGAATAGGAGTTTTGAATTAAATTATAACGAAGGTGTAGAAGTTCTTGAATGTGACAACTTTTGATTTGTCTTTTAAAATGCTGACCCATGTCATCCTAGTATTGTTATCAATCAAGGTCGGGAATCACCTTTTATTGGTGTAGTTGAGAGTGAGAGAGGCTCCCAATTGGTCATTGTGAATGAGGGAGAAAAGAGCAGAAGAAGTGTAAGTGTGGGATGGGTAATAAACTCGATTATGTTTGGCTAACAGACACGTCTCAAATTAAAATTAGAATGATTTTTATTAGAAAACATCAAATGATACAACTTCTTTAAATATTGAAAACTAGGATGACTTAAATGACAATGCAAAAACATAATAAGACATTCAATGACTCGAGAAAAACTACAACTTTTGAAAAGAGTGTCAGTTTTTTTCATGCTCATCTTGGAATTAGTAGAGTCCAACTACCATTTTTGCAATTCCAAACATCCTTCTCGAATGACGATCCTGAAAAACACAATAATCAGAAGAGAAGTTAGCAATACAATCAAAATCATTCGTCAACTTGCTGACAGATAACAAGTTACATTGCAACTAGGGAACATGTAAAACAGTCTTCATAGTTAGATCGGTTGTTAGTGCAATTGTCTCTTTATCAGTAATGAAACTACAAGAATCGTCAACAATTCTGACTATATCTTTTTCAAAGCATGGATAGTAAGTCGAGAAAGCGTGCGAACATTTAGTCATGTGATCCTTGGCTCTTGAATCAATAATCTACTGACTATATGAGGAATAAATGATGAGAGGTATGGGAAATGTATCTTGTTGAATGTGGGAGGTCGACAGACCTGAAGAAACTTGATTGGCTCTAAGTAGCTTTATCAATTGCTCTATCCAAATTTTCAGTGATTTGGAGGATTCTGGGATGTTTCGGGTAGGAGTCAGTTGAGTCGCACCTTGTTCGGCCGTCCTTGTAAGTTCGCGACGGCATGAACAAGGATTTAGCACTATTTGAGATCAAGGCGGATGTTGTTCGGTTGTCCTCGTGAGTCCGCGGTGGCATGAACGAGAATTTAACACTATTTGAGATCAAGGCGGATGATCCAACTGAATGTGTAGATGTGTCGAGTATGACAAGTCTCCTGCTTTCTTTCTGATAAATCTCAGTGAAAGCATTGCATGCAGAAGGAAGAAGATCCCAACCAAGAATCGACCCTGAACCTAGTCAAGGTATTTGTTAAGGCCAGCAAGGAATTGAAATATACGATCATTTTCTACTATCTTCTAGAAGAGGGATAAGTCAGCGGGAGAATCCCAAGTATAGTCGTAGTACATATCGCAATCCATCCATAATGCAACAAGGTTATATAGTACTGGGTCACGGTCCTTGTCCCCTGTTTTGCCTCCCGAATTTTTCTAGACACTCATAGAGTTGGCCTCGAATTTTCTACATTCGAGTAGGTATCACAGTAGCTGTCTAGAGAGCACTAGATGAAGGAATGAATATGTATGAAAGACCAATTGATGTTTCCATAGAGTTTATTAGCCATGACATGACCATGGAGTTCTTCACCTCCCAAGTTCAATATGTCGGGTCAGTCTTTGGAGGCTCACGAATCATACTTGTGAGGTAACCAAACTTCCCACATCCTTTGATGAACAAAGAGACTGCTTGGGACCATTGGAGGAAGTTGTTTTCGTTCAACCTATGAGTTGTGATCTAGAAATTCAAGTTGGCTTATGGTCTTTCGGTCAGCAAGGGAGCGGGGTTTGTAGTCGATCCTTTGATGGAGTCAAGAGCAACTTCTGAGGGTGATTCATTGAAAGAATCAGCCATAATTTCGATTGAGCCAACAAAAATGATATTGTGAGCCATCAATGAATTTCGATTGAATCCCCAAAAATGGATACACTAGTAGGAACCATTAGAACAGCCGTAGAGGGAGCAGGAACCCTTCATGCTAGCACGAACCCTTCCAACAGAAATTGATATATTGGTAGATAGCAGGAACCCTTCCTGCAGAACAGTGGTAGAGGAAGGAGGCCAGATGCAGTGCTACATGGAGATCCAGCGGGGAATGCAATGTTCTGCTTTTAGTGATAGAACATGCTGTGCTCCAACGACAGAAGGAGGCCAGCAGATTCCCCTACCAAGGCTGCTAGGAGAAAGAGGCGGCTGCTAGAACCTGCAGAGAAAACTGGAGGCTGCTGGATTTAGGGTTTGGCTCTAATATCTTGTTGAAATTTGGAATAGTCTAACATAACTTTATTGATAGAAGAGGGGGTATCTAAACCTCACTACAATAGGCACAACAAAGGAAAGAAATAAAATAAACTAAAATAAATAGAAAATGAATAAAGTAGAATAAAGCAAAGAAAAAAAATACATAATAAGGGAATTAAAGCTAATAGGCAATAAATAATAAGTAATAACGGTCAGGGATTTGATTGCCATTATAAATCTAATACTTTTTTATGCAGAATGTTGGCCTACAAAAGAGTAGCATAAAACTAAGTGTTGTTGAGATGAGTGTTTAGGTGGATGAGTGGCTTTACATATAAAGATAAAATGTGAAAGGAATATATCCGTGAAAGGGTTGGTGTAGCTCAGCTCCAGTAGCATACAAGGATTAGAGAGTCTTTTTCGATGTTTTGTTCATAGTAGATGTCGACCATCTGATACTCCTGTCAGGAGAGCAAATGTTTTAGATTTGACTTTTAGTAAGAAAGGTAGAGGTAGACCTCAAAAGACTTGGTCTTGGTGTATAAAAGATGATTTTTATATATTAGAATTAAATGAAAATATGGACACTCAATTTGAGAAAAAGGGTTCATGTAACCGACCCCACTTAGTGGGATAAAGGCGTTGCTATTGTTGTTATTCAACCTTTTGCCATATTCATTATCTTCATTTTCTACTTGGTTATTTTTTCAACAGATTTGTTGAGTTGGAGTAGAAATTCTTATGTTATATATATTTCAAAAATGCGTAAATCTTTTTTGAAGAATCAGGATATTTGAAAGACCATACTATCGATGAGGTAATTGAATCACTTTAGATTCATAGGCTCAATTGAATTTTAGTTCTGTTAATGTTGAGTTGGCGCCTACAACAGAGCATTGATAGTGTATGTAATTGTTGTGGCAAACGAAGACTTTGAGGAATGGCAGTTCTAAATTACACCTAGTTTTAGTATCTTGGCTCATAGTGCCCATGTTGTGCAAGAAACGAAGTTCTTTTTGCCTTGTCATGCAAATCATTCTAAAAAGAAAATAGCATTAACTAAAATTTTTCTTATTTGGGCGTCCGTCAATCTTTTCTTTTTAATTAGAAAAAGATCAAAATGTTTCGTTTAATTCTATTTAGTATGACTTATTCACCTATATAAAACTCTGAGGTTATTTTATTAGGAAAAAAATGACTGTTTGCCAATGAAATAGTTTGTAGAAAATTTTGTTTTTACTGCTTTCTGTCCTATGTTAACTTTGCATAATTCTCTTAAAATTGATATTATATAGCTCCTGAATGTAGCTTTGTATATGATTTTGTATAAGATTCCTCTTCAAAATGTATTCAGAATGGTTTGACATTGGTTCCTTTAAGATCCTAGAAACTCGGCTGTAATATTCCGCCTTTGGTAATATTGATTCTATGGCACCTTTGACATAATTCATATGTTTTCAACTTATCACCGATATATTTTCCAATTGAATACTTTTGGTGAGGAAGGTTCCCAAAACTTCCCTGCTCAAACTAAAAACCTGGAGCAGTTGATCTCAAGTGGGAAAGGATGACATTTAAGATAATTACTTCTATTATGAAACCGGAGTACAAAAAATGAGTCGAATAAAAAATTTAAGCCTAAGCGTAGTTCTATTTTACTTTTAATCATCCTAAATAGTCCTAACGTGTGCAGGTTGCGTTTGTCACCGTTATATATCCATGCTTGGTACTACAATACATGGGACAGGCAGCATATCTTACTAAAAATGCTTCATCGGTTCCCACAAGCTTCTATGCATCCATCCCCAGTAAGACCTTGATCAATCTCAACAACTGTTATTACAATTTTTCTTTCAGAATATTGTTAACTTTCAAATTTGGCCATATTTTATTCTCTCCCAGACTCTGTGTTTTGGCCGGTTTTTTTGGTGGCCACTCTAGCTTCCATAGTTGCTAGCCAGGCCGTTATCTCTGCAACTTTTTCGATCGTGAAGCAATGCCTTGCCTTGGGCTGTTTTCCTCGTGTTAAGGTCGTCCATACATCAAGGTGGATATATGGCCAAATATATATACCTGAAATTAATTGGATACTTATGGTGCTATGTCTTGCTGTCACAATTGGTTTCCGCGATACCACTTTGATTGGCAATGCATATGGTATAGTTTTAATTCCCGGAGCTGAGGTTTTGGAATTCTTTATATTGTTAAAAAATCATCATGATTGTAATTTGAACGACTTATGAGTAAAATGCCACAATAGTCCCATAACTAATTACATAAGGCCTTTTTGGTCCCGGATTTTTTGAAGTGTTAAATTAGTCCCTACCTTCTTTTAATATGGGTTGAAATAATATTCAGAGAGGACTATTTTAGGCATTATTAAAAGAGTTTAGGGACTAAATTAACACTTTTATAGACTTTGGGACTAAAATGATCTAAACAAAATTTAATTGTGCATAAATATTTTAAAAGGTGCTTTTATATGCATACCACTCTATTCTTATGCGTTACATATCTAAGTCCTATTCTTTGTCTTTGACATTTACAACATCCAAATCATTCATATCACATCAAAAATACAAATATTCTAACTTTTAAAAAGGGAAGTACATTTTTCATGCATAGGTAAAATGACATGTAAATACATAAGATTTGAGTGGCATGTATGAAAATCTTCCCAACTTACCACATAAATTATTTTTCTATCTCATTCTTTATATGTACTGCTGTTTCATTGATTAATAATTAACGAAACCTTCTTTATTTACAGGCATTGCATGCATAGCCGTAATGTTTGTCACAACGTGGTTAATGGCGTTGATCATCATCTTTGTTTGGCAGAAAAACATCTTTTTCGCTCTCCTGTTTCTAACTTTCTTTGGAATCATTGAATTGTTATACCTCTCGTCCTCAATCATCAAAGTCCCACAGGGAGGCTGGGCACCATTGGTGCTCTCCACTGTCTTCATGGCCATCATGTACGTATGGCACTATGGAACTCGGCGCAAGTATATTTTCGACATGCAGAACAAAGTTTCCATGAAATGGATCCTCACTCTCGGCCCGAGTCTTGGAATAGTTCGCGTCCCTGGAATCGGCCTCATCTATACAGAACTGGTGACCGGAGTTCCGGCCATCTTCTCCCATTTCGTCACTAACCTACCCGCTTTTCATCAGGTTCTCGTCTTCGTTTGCGTCAAATCTGTTCCACTCCCATATGTTCCTCCCGATGAACGATACCTAATCGGTCGGATCGGTCCCAGAGCCTACAGAATGTACAGATGTATCGTAAGATACGGCTACAAAGACATCCAAAAAGATGATTACAATTTCGAGGATCATTTAGTTTTGAGCATCGCCGAGTTTATTCAAATGGAAGCCGAGGAATCGAGAGGTTCGGTCAGCTCTGATGGATCTCCCGAGGGAAGAATGGCGGTTATTAGTACTTCTGAGAGGCGTTCCGGTTTAGTGGTGAGGGACGCCGATGACGGAGCTCCGGGTGTATCTGTTTCAGGTAGAAGCAGCAAGTCAGAAACTCTGCAAAGTTTGCAGTCATTATACGAGCATGAATCTCCAAATCTAACACGTAGAAAACGAGTTCGATTCGAACTGCCTCAGTCGCCGCAAGTGGATCCTCAGATGAGAGACGAGCTGGCTGCTCTCCTGGAGGCGAAGGAGGCCGGAGTTGCTTATGTGTTAGGCCACTCTTACATAAAGGCCCGGAAGAATTCGTCTTTTATGAAGAAGTTTGTTATTGATGTGGCCTACTCTTTTCTTAGGAAGAACTGCAGGGGCCCTTCTGTGGCTTTGAATATCCCTCATATTAGTCTCATTGAGGTGGGAATGATTTACTATGTCTGATGGGGATCCTCCATTAATGAGGTATGTATAATGCTGCTTTTTCATTAAAGAATGTTGGGCAGTTGGAGATTTGCTTCTTAATTTCTGTAGCTGTATATCTATTTAGGCTTTGATGTCTATATGGCATTTTACTTTGTAGTTAGTTAAAATTTTATGTTTGGACTTCTGGAATTAAGTTTTGCAGCTTGTTTGGCGCTTGATGTTTTCCTTGCTACAATAATGATTTCCTGGCTTCTTTTGGTATTAATTTACGATTTATTGATGCTGTTTGGCATGAAATTAAAGGGGCATTTAGGTGCATACCACACATTTGTTATGTATTTAGATATCTGACACAAACATTCATTCATATTTACATGCATACCACTCAAATCCTTGACAGTAAGAACACAATCACCATCTTTTTTGAAGTGCAATGCACCTTTTCATGCATATAGTTATGACACCGTCACACAAAGATGTCATAGGTGTAAATAACGAACTTTGGGTGTTATATGTGTAAATGCATAAGAATTGTGTGGTATGTATGTAAATTTCCCTAAATTAATTTAATTCGCCACTACCAATGTTGAATTTAGTGTGTTTTTTCAATTTCCCTGTGGTCAAAGAATTTACGAGTGCAGTATGTTTATGTTTTCTTGCACAATCGAAGCCAGTAATGCCAGAATTTCAAAAAGCAAATTAGCTAAAAACCATAACCAAGTTATTTATGACACTATTTGTATTTACTATGAATGCTAAGTTCGTATTATATGAGAGGTCGATTTTCTTATTACTGTGGTAAACTATGTATAGGCAACATAATTAAGTATGATTGATAAGATATATCGTTTGGGATTTTATCAATTACTGAGGTAAGCTATCTCATTTTTATTTATGAGCATCTCGACATGGGACGTTTACATAATTTTGCGCCTATAAGCATAAATAAATCTTAATGCATCATAGTAAACCCAGTTTCCACAATGTATACGAAAATATTGGATTGCGGAGCCAGGCCTACTTATCGAAGCAAGCAAACTATCGATCACCCTAACAGGTCGAACCCAACCCACTTACTCTGGTGTTTCCTGCCATGTCCACTTGCCGAAGTGGTTAGATCGCTCCCGATTATTCAAAATAGTTCAACCCAACTGAAAAGGAAATCCAATGAACCATAAATGTATTTATTAGTTTCCAAGTCAACCTGTAACCCGAGCAATGGATAATCATCACATCGCCGACATTCGATTGTGTACAAAGGAAAGATCATGGCTTCGTTAAAGCCTTCTCATCAGAAGACCATCGAGGGCGGGCCAAGGGGATGGAAGAAAAAGGGAAGGGGGGACGGACACCCTATTCTCAAGCTCCCTTACTCTCTCTTTTTGAAAAGAACTTTAGGCATAACATAAATGAGATCCATCTCTCTCCTTCCCATCGTCTCATGTTTCTTTATTGACATTGCAGCCATACAAAATCTTATATCAAATTGTGTGGTATCACGAACGAGACGGGATCATACGTCCCAAAATAGATTCAACACGTAAATATTATAATTAATATAAAATACAAATAACCTGAATAACGTTAAATGATAAAACAAATTTATGAAGTTTTATCATTTCAATTCGCCAATATTATATGCAATGATTATACAAATATTTTAAAAAAATTAAGCAAAAACATTAATTAAGCAAAAGCCTCTAACCATCATCCTCATCATCATCTTGAGTTCCCTTCTTTAATTTATATGACCCTAGAGTAATACTTCCGCTGCCTCCATTCATGCATTGAATTCAGACTGAAACTAAATGTTTTAATGACATTGATAAAAACTAACCCAATAATGTATTGCTTATATATATATATATATATATATATATATA
>NW_018165201.1:1381260-1384829 GCF_001263595.1 Phalaenopsis equestris | reverse complement strand
ATATATCATTTATTTCAAATTAATTATTAGTTTTCTATGTTTTTTTAATGAAAAGCTCAATATAAATTATTCAATTATCTTGTTGCCTGATTTTGTCTGATCATATAAAATTACTTTTATTCAAAGATACGATTTACTTAATTCTTCATGTCCTTATTTATTTGTTCTTTTGAAAGCTTGTAATTAATCCATAACCCTAATTTGAAACTTGAAATAAACATTGATTTTTTTTCAAAAACATTTTTTTTTGTTAAATCTTTATTACTATGGAAAATAAGTTCATTGAATAGGTTTGGAAGAAATTTTTTCTATATTTAATCATATAATTGAAGAAAATCATAGAGCAATATTAGTACAAGATATCATTGTTAATTATGAAGAAACTAATTTTATCATGAAACTATTATGTGATAATATTAAAAAAAAAGAAATCAAAACATTTTTCAAGTTAAAAGAAATTATTTTTGGCCGACTGATTTTCTCTGTTGAAATCCTAAACGTAATCTAGGTCTGGCCTAGTCTAGACCTGACCTAAATCCCAAACCTGGCTCAAACCCTATAACTAACCTAGGTCTGACCCAACCCAAACCTGACTCAAAACCTAAACCAAACTTAAGCCAACACGGGTTAACCTCACTTAACCCGAGTTAAACTCAAACCAAACCTAAATCAATCCAGCTCAAACTTAAAGGAAATTTGAGCTAACCCGGGTCAAACCCAAATCAAACTTGTCAAGCCAGGTCAACCTAACTTAACTCGGGTCAAACACAAATCAAACTTAAGCCAAACTGGGTCAACCTGTGTTAACCCAAATCAAACAAACTTGACCTTAGCCAGCCCATGTCAAACCCAGACCTAAATCAACTGACTTATATCATACCTCAACTCAACCTCAGTCCAAGTCTAATCCAAGGCTAATTGTCGCTTTATATGTGTTATTTTATATATTGTTTCATGTGTAGTTTCATGCTTTGTTACTTCATATTTCAAAACAAAAATAATGAAAAAAATTGCATAAAACAAAAATAAAGGTAAAAGCCTCTCACAATATGGTTTTCTCCACAAAAATAAAAAATTAAATCTTTAAGAAAAACTCAAAACATAGAAAATTTTGATTTCTCAACATGACTGATAAACCTATGAATCAAGCAATACATTAATGCAAATATTGAACTTCAAATAAAATATCTAAAACACACCAAGATAAAGAATGAGAACTGAACTTAGGTAGATATGATATGAACGTTAGGTTAGCTAACTTAGACACCGAACCGAGGGTCATACACTTACCCCATGTTAGTCTGAGTATAGAAGTCTATGTTAGTTCAGGAATCTAATTAGTGCTAAGGACTAGAATCCAAATTGAAAGAATGAAGTAACACATGGTCACTGACGAAGGTATGTCAGACTGTTTTAAAACTATGAATCCTTCATGCTCTGACATTTAAGGAGAATTCATGCTGGTCATAGTCGACAAATACCAATGTTTTCGAGTAAAAAAAAAGTCATGGGCATCTTGACAGGGGACGTTACTCCAAAAATCTTGATTAGTCTACCAATAGAATTTCCTATAGAGTTTAAGGTTTCATTTTCCATCTAGAAATGTTTTCCGATCCGACTCTATCCTTAGCTTAGGGCTTTCAATCACTCTTGTCAGTCAAATCAAGTATCTCCAATCTATCTTTTGACTTCGCCCAATTAGTTGAAATTCATCAATTCTTTTCAAATCTTTCTTTTATCTCGGACTTTTCCCATGACATGTCGTCATCAGATTGTAAGCCCCATCCTTTTGAACTTAATTCTTTCAATTTGGATCCCCCATTCCAGTTATAGAAATTCGATCTTTGACAATTCAAATTATCATATTAATTGAGGGTCTTCTCTAGGACTTACGGCTCAAAGATGTGAGTGATTAACTATGAGGGTTTACCCTTGTAGGAAACAAGACTCCATAATTAAAATAAACCTTATCATACACATGTAAGGTAAGGGAAGAACCCTGGTTTCGAAGGCCTCAAAGATTTCTTTTACCTGAATGATTGAATCTATTCTAAGGTAATGTCTCTATCTTTTCTCTATCTTTCGAGATAGTATATTATTCTTCGAATGCCGCATTCAATCATTTAGATTGGAATATTTTGAGATCTATGGTGGCCAAAAAAAAAAAAAAACCCCCCACAAACTACCTTGAGTTTTTATGAATATCTATTGATCGAATACCTTTTTTTCTTTATAATGTGTTAGTGGCCTTTAGTTCTCTTGTATATTTTATTTTATATGAACTTGAATTCCTAGCAGTCTATACTCCATCAGAAATAGAATTCCCCTCTTTCTTCTTGCTTTGGTCTTTATTCACTTGCCTCAGTTCGTGTTTCTGAATTAATGCTAATGATATGTCGTATACAAGGCCAAATTGAATATATGTATCAAGAATATATAAAGCTAATTCTTCGTTGATCGGTCACACACTCCGGCTTGATCGACTATCTCCGGTCCACTCGATTTATTGGTCATCATTTGCCCGATCATATCGATCGATTATCATTCTTCGATCGACCACACATCGGTCTATCGACCTTCTTCGGTCTACAGGATCGATATGTGCCGCCACTGGTTCGATCAACCTATTAACCACTATCTTTCAACATGGTTGATTGACACCGCCACCGACCTGATTGATCATTCGATCTTTTACATTAAGAATGATGTATTCATTGCATGCTTCTTCACATTGCCTGCATTAGCACATCCACACTTGCACACTATTGTGCACCCATGAGCATATCCCCCCATATGTTCATGATGAGCACTTATGCCTCCCAGCAATATGTTGCTCTATATATTAGCTGTGTGGCTTCCTTATGTCACTTAGTACCACCTGGCAGGTGGTTCGTACTTGCACTTTTCACTCTTGTGTGTTTGCTTGCATAGTACCTTGCATGTCCATGACTTGCTTGCTTGGAGTCTTGCATTTGGGTTAGTGTTATCGTGCATTTACTCCTTGCGCTCACACATCGTGTGAATGTATAGCCCACCACCGAGCAAATTTGTTGTGTAATTCCCTCCGAAAGAGTTACATCCTTACACTCTCTACGACACTGCTTTGGACTGGCACATCCATTTCACTTGTGTTGTTTGTTTTTCATGCATCATTCGACACAACCAAGGCATTTGTCACTAAAACACGCACTATATGCTAGTGGCAGATGTTTGTAATCATTTGAACACTTTGCATTTCTCTGATTGTCTTTACGATGAATCTGGCTCGTAAGCTGAGTCACCTGTTACAGGTCTCGACAGAGTAGTGAATATTGCCCACGGGAATGCCTCGATGAGGTAATACTAGCTACAACACCGTGATTATCACACACATGTTGTGTTAATGTTCCTAGGGGTATAATAGGTGTCACTTAGGCTTTCTATTTCTTAGGGACTATTTTAAAAAATATAAAAATCAACATTTTTATTACTTAAATATAAAAATATTTTTATTTTTATTTCTTAGGGTTTTGGGTTTAGGGTTTAGGGTTGTTTTAGGGTTTAGGGTTTAGGTTTTTTTTAGGGTTTAG
>NW_018165201.1:1356260-1376260 GCF_001263595.1 Phalaenopsis equestris | reverse complement strand
TGTCTGTAACACTTTGGTATAATGAACTAATGCATGAAATGTGCATTCCACTTTTATAAAATTAGTAACTGTAATATTTTTGATGCGATATTAGACATCATGGTGTAATATTTATGAATCTGAAAATAAAAGTGTTAGATTTGTTAATAAATAATAATTGTGTGGTATGCATGTAAATACCCTTTTGATTCATCATTCTTTTGTTTTATTTCATGACTCTTTTTTCCTCCTGGCTTGAGCATCAGAATCGGGCTTACGGCGTTAATCAATTTTTTTTTTTCGGTGGAGTTTTTGCACTTCTGTCTGTTCATTCTAAAACAGTTGTTATTGAAATTATACAACTTTGGCTGCTTATGAATTTACGCTGAAAACATGTGGTTAAGTTCTGTTTGGTATAATGATATTTTGAATTGCTTAATTACACCTTTCTTCTGCATGCCACTTTTTTCAATTTGCAGCTATCATATCGAGTTTAGGTATGATTGATGATTTTAAGCATTTATTAGTTGGTTTTTCTCATTTTTTATGTTTATTGGATTTTGATGTAAATACTTATATTTTATAGAATTTACTTGAACATTAGCGTTACTATACACTTTATTAAGGTAGTCGTATATCTTTTTTTTCCCCATAAATTAGCTGTTGTCAAGGTTCTCTTTTATTGATTGGTGAAGCTATTTTTATAGAGTTTTACTGTGATTCACTGTCATCCGGCTGTGTGATCATTACACATTATATTTTCTTGTTGATGACACTTTACATTTTTCAAAGTTAATTGTTTACCAGAAGGGTGCTGTAGTTTTATTATTCTTCTAACGTTTTTTCTTTACATCTTACTCGATTTTTTCTTATTTTATTTCTTCTTTCTACATCAATTTGTAATATGATATAAAATTTTGCTATAGTTGTCAGTCATGCGTTGAGTTGAGTTTCTGAGTATTATCAATTGTTAGATGAGCACAAATTTGTTATAAGAATCATTTGCATCGAGTTTCTGACAACAATCAAATTGTTAGATGAGCACACATCACTATTGGCTATGAAATATTATAATATGTGTTACTATATCATCAAGATTATTCACGGATTTCTAAAATCTTGATTACATTTAGTTGTTAAGATTCATAGATCGATTTTCAACTATGTTAAATTTCTATTTCTATATTAATTTTTTTTTTTTTTGCAAATTTGGTTAATGTACTATATGTTTATATAATGTCATCAAAGTAGCACATAATTCTATTTTTATTTTATTTTGTCAAAATATGTTGATCAGCAAGAAATAATTAATTTATCATTTTTGTCGTATATTTTTGAAAAATGCTCATGTTAAAAATGTAGTAAGATGCAGTATCGTGTTAGGTAAATGGAGTTCGTTGCCAGTAAATTTTTAGTTGATATTTTAATGATATTTTAATGTATACCCAGCTTTTAGGCGAACAAACTTAAGTAAAGTTCCTAATCTTGATATTTTTAGATTTATCTATTGGTCGTGATGATCGTTATCGCAGTCACAAGTCATGATTTTTATCTCAACTATACAATCAACTTTACAAATCGTTATTCTCCATTTCTCTGTTTAATAGCCACATAAGGTGTGAAAACTATTTTGGATAGTTTTTTTTCACAATTTTTTAATCAAAGTTGCTTTTTTGCATACTTCCGCATCAATTTTATCCGCCCATAATAATGTTTCTTATTTTCAATAATTGTTGCTCCCATCATTTTTTGGATGTAATCATCCCTCGGTGCATGCTTCTTAGATTTGGTATATATCAATCTTAATTTTCTTAGCTCTTTCATGATTGACCTGTTTAATATCAATCTTAGTATAATTTATTTGTTGCTCTGTACTTGTATTCATGCATCATTCTTGACTTAATTATGGTTTTATAAATTTACTGTCGAGTCTTCATGATTTTTTCTCATAGCATAGTACCCTTGTAGTACTTGATTTTGACTACCGATGTTTTAACCTTTGAAGTTTTGTTTTGTTTTAATTTCTGTTGCTGATTTGGTATTGTTAAACGAAAGAAATATGTATTTTTAGTAATCCATTATATACTTCCACATAGTTTAAGTTATAATATTAGTTTCTTTTTTTTGTTTAATATTTATTATTGATTCTTGTTAATTTTGATTTTGACCATCTTTCCAATGTAATCTTTCCATCAATTCATCATTCAATTATGCCATATTTAGGATTTTTGAACGAAACTTCCTAAAACCCTTTGAGAGATCATCAAAATTCTAGAAATCTATCAATGAGATCCCATCACATTTCATGAGTTGTGTAATCAAGGATTCAACAATCTAATCTAATCTGCCAGTTCGACTGGTTTTGGTGCGAATAAATTTTTTGCTGTTCAATCCAACAGTCAAACTAATTTGGATAAGAACTTGAAAAAATTGTGTAGAACCAGAGGTTGGATTATTTAACTGATGAACCCTCAGTTTGTTGATTCGCCTGGTTCTTTTCATGATCAAATCAGAAACTTAAAACCTTCCCTTGCTAATTGAAAATTTTATATTAATGTAAATAGTTTAAAATTGAAAATTTCTAAATAACAATAATGTCTAAACTAACTTACATTGTATTTATTTAATTAGGTACCGAGTACTTTTACATTTCAATACTTTTTTAGTTTTAGTGTTTTCTAATTGGAAATAGAAATTTTTATTTTATATTTAAATTTCAATTATGACCTAAGAAGAAAAGGCTAGTCATTTAAATATAGAAAAATTTAAAGGTAAGATATTTCATGGGCATGTTCTATTTTTCATGAAATCATTATTATTGATATTTATTTATTAATAAAGTAATTTTAACGGGATTTATTACATGTGACCACCCAAACCTTAAAATACAAAAGATTGGTACCCCAAACTTCAAATTTTACATTTAACCACCCAAAATTTTAAATATAACGGTTTGAGCACTCCTGTTTCAAGAGAAAATAAATTTGAGTGGTTGAAATGTTAGTTTTAAGTTTAGGCCAAAACAATATATTTAAAGTTTTGGCTGATCATGGATTAATCTCTTGTTAACATTTGGTTGAACCTTTCAAACTTTAACTCTTCATGCTATTTGGATTTCGGTCTGTTTTTCACAAAAATATTACATGCGGATGAGTTAAGTGTGGATTTGGTGGTATTTGATTATAGTATGGTGTGAATTCCACATGTAATATTCATGTCCGATTTTCAGTGTTTGTTGTAATAACTCAAATTTCAATCAGATGATTCTAGTTGTATAAAGGCTAAAAATTTTGAATAGATGATGTATTTATAAATAATAATATGCTCATTTTAACAGCCAAACTGGAGGCGGCCTAAAGGTATCGACTCCCGTGTGAGGAGAAAGTTCAAGGGATGCACTTTGATGCCCAACATCGGCTACGGCTCTGACAAGAAAACCCGCCATTATTTGCCCAACAAGTTCAAGAAATTTTTAGTTCACAATGTTTCCGAGCTAGAGTTGCTCATGATGCACAACAGGTTTAGAGCTAGACTCTCTAAATTAACACACTAAAAAAAAAAACTTGATATTCAATTATTAGAAGATTTGCATGTCATATGTATTTACATAGCTAAACCCTAAACATCAATTTTTACATGTATGCCGCCTTTCTTGTGCATGATAAGGTGTATTTAAAAGTTGGAAGAATTGGATTTTTATGTGATATAAAGATTTGGGTGGTATAATGCAAGAAGCAAAGTTTAGGTGTTAGCATGTAAATGCATCGGAATTAAGTGGTATCTCTGTAAATGTCACTTTATTATTTGTAGGGACATTTTATATACATACCACACAATTATTTATTTACATATATAACACCTAAATATTCATATTTACAAGCATACCATTCGTATCTTTAACATCACATCAAAAATACCCACCATCACAGTCTTTTTAAAAAGTGAACTAAACCCTTTCATGCAAGAGTGTAAATATCAAACTTTGGGGTTTAAATATGTAAATAAATAATAATTGTGTGGTGGTATGTATGTTGTGTAAATTTCTCTTATTTATGTTGCTGTTTTTAATTCATGTATGTTGTCAGGACCTACTGTGCGGAGATTGCACACAATGTTTCAACCAGGAAACGAAAGGATATTGTGGAGCGAGCAGCACAGCTTGATATTGTGGTCACCAACAAGCTTGCCAGGCTACGCAGCCAGGAAGATGAGTAGTGTGATTCAGCCTTTGCTTTCCTCATCTTTTTTCCCCTTATTGTTATATGTTGAATTGTTTTCTTGCATGGCAGTAAGTTTGTTTGTTTTTTTAATAGCTGTATTTGTACTTTTGAATTTTGTATTCTGTTGAGCCGGAATTGTTTTGAATTATTCTATGTTTTTTTTGCTGATTTGTCCAACTAAAATCAATATTTAGATTAAAAACCTATGCTTTGGCCTGCTTGAATTTAAAAAATATGGCATTTTAAGTTGTTTTTATATGTTGGATATTTAGATACATAAAAAATTGATGTGATTGGTAGCTTCTTATGGGCTTCTGTGTGAGTTTTAAATGAAATTGTCTGCGTACATAAATAAGTCGAAGGTGTTCAAATCTACTTATTTAACAATTGAGCAATTATAAGAGTATTTAAATTTGTTCAATTACTTAATCAAATGAATATGAATGAATTCTTATTGAGCCAGAATGATAAGTAGATCGGGTTCATTTATAGAACACATAACTGTTGATAAGAAATGATGGCATTGGCCGTTAACTCCTTCAAAAAAAATTATTAAATTCATGGCGCAATGAGATATAAAAATTTTTGCACCTTTTTTTTAATTAGGATAAATCAATAATATAATATAACTATTATTTTTTTTTCATAATCTATCTTCTTCTAGGCATGGTGGGTATCCACCAACATTGTTATAATTGATGTTGGATGAAAAAAAATATTACCTCAGGAGTACTGATGCACAGGACTTCAATTGGGAGGTGTCACGTGGCATTATGCTGGGATCATTGCATATGTGGCATCTTCCCATTGGAGTACTGATACATCAGTACTCTTGAGATAATATTTTTTCGTTGGATGGGAGTTGTTTTGATATTGTCATTTCTCAAATTATTATTATTTTAACTCAATTGATAAAAAATAACTCACAAAAAATGTGTATGATGAATTTTTGTATAGATGAGATAAAATTGAAGATAATATTTGGGGTAGCTTTCTCACTGCAAATAATTCGTAAAATATTTTGTCTTGCTACGTGCCCCACTTGGAACAATGAATGGGCAAATAAAAGCTCCTTATATTTAGAAAATTAATCAGTGGTTGTCTTTGTCCTCCAGCCTTCGTGTACATAATGTTATCGAGTCGAGTATATCATGAATTGAACCTTGCTAGCTTGGTTATATTACAAGTTAATGTTTGGCTCGAGCTCAAGTTGAAGTTTCACGTGCATATACATTCTTGATATGTTTGAATATTTGGATGGTCATGTTTAACATGTACCTGACCTGTTTATATGAATTAATTAAGTATTCCATATAAACAAATAAAATTTTAACAAATGATTTTATAAATCTAAACAAATAAACAAAAAAATGAATTTTGAATTTATATCTAGTTAGTTTAATCCAATTAAATAAGGTAATACATATGTCATAAGTAAATTTTCTTGAATCATTAAAATATAAATAAAAACCATCAAGCTATGTCACATGCACATTAAAATTAAATTATAATATTTTGCTATCAACAATATATAATCAACTTCAAATTAATCAGATTTTATTCAAGTATATATAAGAAGAATGCTTAAGGCTTTTGATTGCTTGTCGTTAGTAAGATTTAGTAAACCCGGATTTATTAGATCCGGCCTCCTTGCTGGATTTATTAAATCAAGATTTAACATGAATGGGAGGCAAAATTCGGACATTAAATCCAAAATTTCATAAATTCAATTCATTGAATGAAATTTTGAACATTTGAAAATTTTACCAACAAGATTAGAAGTATAGAAAACATAAATGATGAGTACATATTTTTCAAAAAAGCATAGACAACTCAAAAATGCACAAACATTATTTGCACTTTCTATTATGACCCCAATATAAATCTTAAGAACAACATACTCTTAAAGTCTGCCAAAACCTCCACTTTATTATAAAGAAAACATACAAATATTAAAAGAAAATAAAACAGGTGTAATAAAGAAGCTAGAGCTGTTCAGCCGCGTAGCTGGGCATCTTTGCTAGTCAGTGGAACATATCTTACAGATGTTTCAATATGAGTGCTGATAGATCCATCAAGTTTTTTATCAATAACTTTGAGATCCTGGAATATGGTACCAACTGGAATAACCATTCGGCCGCCTGGCTTTAGCTGCTCAACGAGTGCGTCGGGAATTTCAGCGGCCGCCGCACCAACATGTATGGCATCATATGGTGCAAGCTCTGCCCAACCAAGCCGCCCGTCTGCAATCGGGCGATCGATTAGTTGAGAATTTAGCTCAAGCGAAGAATTACAATATTAGTATGTGTTGAGTTCGGCGGCTTAATTTGCGCCCTACAAAGGTGTGCCCGGAGATCTCCACCCTTGGGAGTCAAGGAAGGGGAAAAATTTAATGTCGGGACTCCGGACGTAGCTCTACGTGCGGACTCCAATAATATGCCGTGTGCTGCATCGTGGAGGTTATTTCGGGGTTATTGAAGAGAAGCTCATATATTTCACTTCAATAACCCCGAAATAACACCGCAGAGGTTATTCTGGGGTTCTTTCGGGATTATTTCGGGGTTATTGCAGAGTCTGTGGTTTCAATTTAATATTTTTTTAGGTGGGCTCAATATAGCACACATGGCGGTATATTTCTGACAGTCCGCACGAAGAGCTACGTCCGAAGTCCACATAAAAATTTTTTATCTAGGAAGGCCCTTAAAAAGTGTCCTAATGACATCAAAACCTATGCATGAAAATGCACATTTCACTTCACAAAAAAAAAACTACTAATAGCGATATTTTTTTATGTGATGATAAAGATTTAAGTATTATACATGTAGATGTCAAAATTTAGGTGGTAGATATGTAAATGCATACGAAATATGTTGTATGCATGTAGATCTGCTATTACTTTATCAAAACGATTTAAAATTTTCATTGCATTTCTCACTTGCTCTAAATTTTCGCAGAAGTTCCAGCATGTAATTTTTCACAATGGAAGTTCAAAGAAATGCGATGTAGCCATTAGTTGAGTGAATTTTATAAAATTCTTTAGTGGTTTTGAAGAATGATCTTTATTACTGTTTCCTAAGTTTATTTGCTTCTGTGTTTACATAGGCTCCACTGATTTTCCAACAGAAAAAGTCGCTTAAGCAGGGTTTATATAGAGCCCCTATCATTCTCCTAAATTTACCACCTATAATGCAGATAATGTCATTTTCTCCTAAGCTTTTGTGCAATATTACAGATTCAGCTGGTGCATACATTGCATTAATTTAGATGTTGCTTGACAGTTTGAGTTGATCAGTTTTCCTTCTTTGATTTTTTACCAAATTGCATTTAATTTGAATAAGCTTTGAGTCTGAAGTAAGTTCAAATTGGCAACATATAGAATAGTTGCTATAATATTATAATGTATCTTTCACACTATTATATCTTCGCATCAAACTTAAGTTGAATTCCCTCATTAAAGCAGAAAATCGTCCATCACCTTGAGCATTCATCGTCTCAATAATTACCTTATTTTCTCTTTATACACCCTTCACCTTTAGTGCAAACAACAGAAGTGCTGCACTCACCTTTAGCATAAGTGTTGTATTTATGGTTTTTATTATAATTAGGGGTAATTTAGTCTTTTGACTTCATTTACCAAGTATGCCATAATCCTCCTCCATAAAAGGGATTTAGGATTCATGAGAGAGGTAAGGTGAGAAGTGTAGAATTGTAACGTCAAGCCATTTTTCTTTCTCCCATCCGGTCCTAGTAGATCCCCCTCCATGTGGACGCGGGTTAATCAATTCAACGCCGAACCACGAAAATCTTTTATGTTTGACTGTTGTTGTGCGAATTATTTCGTTTACGCATAACAATTGGTATAAGAGTTTCGGGTTCGTGATCGGAGTGTGGTTCTACTTCGACAACAGCAAATCTAGCGTGTGTTGTTGGCATTTTTTGCTACAGATGGTCCAACGTACTTTGCTAGCAGATTCAGAGATTCAACAACGAACCGGCGATAGACCAATGGCTCAGACGCAAAGATTTAGCGCGGTAGCAAGGATCACAATAAGAGCATCAATGTGATTGCAATGTGTAGCGTCTGCGAAAAAACAAACAGGGAATACTATGATAGTTATGACAGCGACAAACAGCAATTTCAGCGGTGACCGGTGGTGTTTAAGGAGGTTTTGACCGTGACAAGAGCGGTCCAATTGGTCTGGAGTCCAACCAAAAAAATTCATGGAACAGAAAAAAAAAAAGAAACCTATTTAAAAAAAGGAAGATGGAATTTCAAGAAAAAAGGGGGAATTTCATAAATAGAAAAAAAAAAAGTAAAAAAAGAAATTTTTTTTAATAAAAAATTTATTTTATTTTTTCTTTCAGGTGAATTTTTTTGTTTTTTCGGGTTTCCAAAATAAGAGGAAAGAATATCTGTGCAATATTTTATTCTTATAGGGAATATTTTTTAAAAAAAATTCTAACAGTGATAAGAATGAATGATAACACGATGTACGATTCTTTAATATCCACTATGACGATGAAAAACTTGATTCATCAGGAGACCAAAATTTTACGACAAAGAAAACTTTGGCATGTGACAATGTGTGATGATGGATGGGCCGCATTCTTTGAATCTGGAGAAAGGCTTGGATAGCGATGAATGTCTTGTAGAGATGTCAAAGATATTAGTGAAGATAAACCAGAGTGATTGCAGTTTAATCCGAAATTGTTGACTTACGAGATCAAATATTGAGTGATGATGGAGACTTCTGCGGGGAAATTGTGGAGAATGCTGGTGAACAAAATCTCACAAAGAGCATGGAGAATCGTCTTCTTATGAATCGTCGACTTTAGAAATTTCAAATGAGACAGGGGTTATTATTGATGAGTACTTGAATAATTTCACAATGTTGTTAGCAGGTATGTAAATTCAGATGAAAATGTTGGAGATAAAGACAAGACAATACTTACGTCGAATTCGCTCCCAGATGAATACGAAAACTTCACGATGACACTTATTCACGGGAACGAGGTCTTAAATTATGACGAAGTAACTACGACGCTATTGAATCACGAGTTCCATTGAAGTGACAATGAGTCCGCAAAGATGAAGTCACCTGAGAATTAGAAGAAGAATTCGACAAAAAAATTGACAACGACGACACTTCTCAAAAGCAGGGCAAGTCACGTGGGCGCAGTCTAGGAAAAAATCAGTATGTTTTCTATTTAGAGACTAATCATTGGAAGAAAGATTGCCTGAACCTGAAGGAAAAGGAAAAGAAAGTTGCACCTGATCAAAGAGACACCGTTATTGTGGAAAGATGTGAAGAAACGGATTCAAATATATCGTTATTTATAGTTTCTCACAGTTTATTTATAGATTATTTGTACTGGATTTTGGACACAGGTGCTGTCTTTCACATTTATTTTCATCGAAGGTGGTTTTGTACGTATAAGAGTTGGATAGCGATGCAGTGATTATAGGCAACGATCAAGTTTGTCGTACTATTGAATAGGTAGCATCTTTATTAGGACACTTAATAGTACTGCAAGAGAGCTGACTAATGTTAAACATGCTATATATATCAAGAAGAATTTGTTGTCAGTTGGGCTTTAGAGTCCAAGGGTTACAAGGTAGTTATTGAAGCAAAAATTATGAAGATATGTCAAAAAACGTTGGTTTTTATGAAGGGAGTTTATCATCACAACATTTACTTTCTTCAGCGTAGTACAGTGATTGAAACGGTTTTTTTTTTTATGATGATTTTTGTGATGCCACTACGTTATGACATGTGTTTATCTCAAGCTGGTGATGCTTCACTTCAGACTTTTTGTGAAACACAAATTGATTAAGGAGCGAGCATCTACAAGCTTGATTTTTGTGAATATTGTATATTCGAAAAAAAAACAATTTTATTTTTTGGTAGTGTCATCCACAATATAAAATGTATTTTAAAGTATGTTCACATAGATGTTTGGGGTCCTACTAAGACGACAACATTCAACAGACGAAGAAATAGTCTCTTTTATTAATGATTACTCAATGAATGTTAGGTGTACACCAAGAAGTGCAACTACAAGGTGTTGAAGATTTTCACAACTTGGAAAAAGTGGATTGAGACTCAGACTAGTAAAAAGATCTGGAGTATATGATCAAACATTGGTGGAGAACGCATTTCAAATGCGTTCTTGTAATAGTGTCGGGGAGTTGGGATAGAGTATCACGTCAATGTTTGAGAGACACCACAACAAAACAGGATGACAGAGAAGATGAAATGGAATTTGGTGGAGAAAGCTCGGTGTATGTTATCCAATTCTGGGTTGAATAGAGTTTATTGGGTCGAAGCCATAGACTATGCATGTCACTTGGCGAATTGTCTACCTTCAGCACCTATTGGGAAGAAAATCCCAAAGGAGATGCGATCAGGACATCCTGCTAGAGATTATGAGCACATGAGAGTATTTGGGTGTTGAGCTTGCTACCACGTGCAAAATATTAAATTAGAATAAACAAAAAAGCTTATTTTCATTGGCTTCAGGCGTGGAGTCAAGGGCTTCAAGTTGTATGATCAGTCAGAAAGAAAGGTTGTCATCAGCAAGAGTTGTTATGTTGACAAATCGAGACTCAAGCAGGCGGAGAGTTCTACTGGGATCACAAATATGCAGCAGAAGTTGAAGTTTGATGCAATTTCATTTGTTCCACAGAGTTCATCCACTCCGACTCTGATACCTGATTCAGTTGCAACTCGAGAGGTATCTATTGATAGTACTCGGGAGGAGGTAAAATAAAATGTTGAGGATGACACTCGTGCTAAAAAATCTATTGCTAGGAGCAGGATTAGGCGCCATAATGTCCTAAATCCAGCTTGGTTGAGGAATCACATTGCATTTGCACTTTCAGCTACAGAGACAGAAATAACTTATCACTACAAAGAAACGATGCATAGTCCAAACTGTGATCTTTAGAGAGCGACAATAGTTGAAGAGATGGAGTCTCTTCGAAAGAATGGTACTTAGAGGTTGGTGAAACTTCCTCCGCGAAGGAAAGCCATGGTTGCAAATGGGTGTATGCAAATAAAAAAAGATCTCATGGAGCTATTGTAAGATACAAGACAAAATTAGTGGCAAAAGGCTTTGCACAACGAGAATGAATTAATTATAATAATGAGTTTTCTCCAGTGGTCAAGCATCCCTCAATATGTGTTATCTTAGCACTTATAGTACAGTAAGAACTGATCTTGGAACAACTTGATGTGAAGATTGTTATACACGGGGAATTACAAAAAATTTATATGTTGCAGCCACCTAGATATGGAGCATCAAAAGTCTTGGTTTAAAAACTGGGCAAGCCTTTCTATGGGTTGAAGCAGTCACCACGACAGTGGTATAAATAACTTTATCAGTTCATGAGGGGACTGGAGTACAAGAGTAGTCAGCATGATCATTGTGCATATTTCAAGAAGTTGGCCAACGATGAGTTTATTCGCTTGATTCTACATGATGATATGTTGATTGCATCTGCTAGTCAAATTGAGGTTGATAGGATGAAAAATCAACAGACTAAACATTTTGAAACAAGAGTTGTGTAAAAAGCTTGCAAAATTCTTGGCATTGAGATTTTCAGGGACAAGACAACTGGAAAGATTTGACTTTCGCAAAGAGCTTATGTGCGGAAGGTGTTGAATAAATTTGGGGTTGATGACTCGAGCAAAACGATGAGACTACCAATTGAATCTCACTTTCAGTTAAGTTAAAATCAGTGTCCTAAAAATGACATAAGTTCCTTATGCTAGTGCAGTGGACAGTCTAATGTATTTCATGGTTTGTACTAGATTAAACATTGCACAAGCAGTTGGTGTTGTGAGCAAGATCACACATAATCCAAAAAGGAAACATTAACAGACTGTGAAGAGTATTTTGAGGTATTTGAAGAGTACAATTGATGTTGACTTGGTGTTTGAGAGACGATCATCTATTACAGATTTGTGTGTAGGTTATATCAACTCAAACTATGCAGGTGATATGAATAGTTGGAGATCTACGACTGTCTATTTATTCACATTGGCAGAAGGTCCAATCAGTTGAAGACATGTTCTTTCGCCTACTGTTGTGTTGTCTACTACGGAGGCTGAGTACATGACAATCACAGAGGCGATGTAGGAAGTGATATAGATGCAAAACCTATTGGATGACTTGAGAGTTGATCAGGAATCTCTGGCGGTGTTTTGTTACAATCAGAGTGCAATGGTCGTGGCCACAAATCCAGTTTATCATGCTGGTACCAAGCACATTAATGTGAAGTATCACTTTGTTCGGGACTTGATTGATGATGATAATATTTTATAAAAGAAGGTAGATACAAAGGAGAATCCAACGGACATGCTCACGAAAGTACTACCAGTCCAGAAGTTCACCTACTACGGACCTGTAAACATCTGAGCTAAGGACTAATTGCATAATCAGACATTTTGAAGAACTATGCGAGGTTTGATCCCTTCGGGTGAAGAGATGTGCAAGCAACCATCTTGGTGTAGTTGAATTGGAGTTTAGAGCTCATTTGGTCATCTCTCACTTATCTAGAAGTAAGAGATGAGATAGAGATTGTTG
Source organism: Phalaenopsis equestris (assembly GCF_001263595.1). Classification (NCBI taxonomy): domain Eukaryota; kingdom Viridiplantae; phylum Streptophyta; class Magnoliopsida; order Asparagales; family Orchidaceae; genus Phalaenopsis; species Phalaenopsis equestris. The sequence goes on along the minus strand of NW_018165201.1, from coordinate 1,363,472 downwards.
TATTTATGATTTTTATTGTAATTAGAGATAATTTGGTCTTTTTGCTTAATTTACTTGTATGCTATAATTCTTTTCTATAAAAGGAACTTAGGGTTCATGAAAGAGGTGTGGTGAAAAGTGTAAAAGTTGTAACCTCAAGCCATTTTTCTCTCCCCATACAGTGCTAGTGGTTTTTCCCTCCCTGTGGACGTAGACGAATCAATTCAACGATGAACCATGTAAATCTTTTGCTTTTTATTGTTGTTCGGTAAATTTCTTCATTTCCGCATTTTTTTGCATATCAATAAGGTCTCTCATTGATACTCTAATATTTTATAGGCCTCAATCAACACGCAAATTAATTATAATACAATGCCCTTTTATATAGTTCTTAATGACAAATATTGAAGCTGAAACTTGAATTTTTTGGAAAAAAATGGATTTACATGCATACCACTTAATTCCTACGTATCTACATATCTAAAACCTAAATTTTAATTTGTACATATACATCACCTTTCCTATGCATGAAAAAAGGTATTTCACTTTCTTAAAAGTTAGAATACTGATATTTTTTATCTGATGTGAAAGATTTGGGTTGTATAAACGCAAAAAGTAAAGTTTAGATGTTTGATACATAAGTACATAGGAATTGGGTGGATATGGAAGAATTCTACATGCCGTGTGCTATCAGTTCGTGTAATATGCATAATAAATGCAGAAGCTGTGAATAAAATTTGATGAAAAAAGGTGAAATTACCAGAAATATGCACCGATAGTGATCCTTCCAGTAATGAAGATGCTGCACTTTTTTTTATGTTCTCAATTGAAAAAGAAACAAGCTCTGGAATATGCTCAACACCTACTGCGCGTCCTTGAGGTCCAACCATGATTGCAAAGCAAGCTGTTAAGTACCCAGTTCCTGTACATGCCATAAGAAAAATAAGCTTCTTTTAAATCTAAGTTTAACTAAACTACCAATTACAGTTGAACATTGCAATTTTTATAAAACTAATGTAAAAGAACAAATGTCTTGAGCAAATAATGGAGAATTCGTTTGATGTGTTGCTTTTCAAAAAGCAGTTTAGTTTTCAATCAAAAGCATCGAGATCCCTTAACCAGTATGTGCACTCCTCCACAACTCCACGAACATGGAGAACAATATCGTGGAGCAGCTTCTCCATGTAAGAGTAAGAACATATTTTCCTAATATATCTAATCTTAAATATGGAAAGGAGAAAATTCTGAAATAAAATAAAAGAAACATAAATGCCAAGTAGGGTTCTTGGATTCAAAACGCATCTTAATATTTTGAAAATAACATTATGTTAGAGCATTCTCATGCAATCTTCTTCTAAAAATATTTGATTGCCTCTTTTGTCCACATTTGCCAACCAAACCGCACAAAACTTGACCCGAAATTCATCAAGTGTATTTTCTTTGAGTATACCTCCAACAAAAAGGGGCATAAGTGTTATTCTCCTGTGCCAAAAAACTACTACAACTTCATGAATGTTATATTTTTTTAAAATCAATCCTACTATCTCAAATATAATATCCAGGGGAAAAGTGCAAATGAACATCAATTTTGGGATGCATTTGATGACATCTACAAGGCAAACCCATCTGCTCCTCTTCTTACTCTTCTAACTTACCCTCCTACTTATTAAGGATATCCAACCAATTCAACCTGAAACCCACAAAAAAGAACTTCGTGTGTACGCTAGGAGGAAGAAATATCTTGAGCAAGTGAAAGACAACTTGCAAAAACATAATTGCTCCAATCAAAACCCGAGTTCACATTTACCCGAAATTTTGAGTGAGGAGTCTAGAACTCATGAGTTATCCCTTTCTCCTTTTGGTGTTGATGACGAGGAAAGCGGTAATAGATACCCAATTCAAGAATATATAGCTTATGGGAATTATCCTCAGCTTATAGAGCATTTATATCTAACTTTGATAGTGTGCAATCATTCATGAAGCTCTTGAAAATCAAGAATGGAGAAAAGTAGTTGAAGAGAAGATTCGAACACTACAATATAATGGCACATGATTTCTTATTAAACTCACTCAAAATAAGAAGACTGTTGTATGCAAAAGGGTGTTCAACATAAAATACAAAATTTATGAGAGTATTGAGAGATTCAAAGACAGACTTGTTGCAAAAGATTTCACACAAGCATATGAGATTGACCATCAAGAGATTTGCACGAATTATCAAATTGAATATTATCAGAGCTCTTTCAGTAACAAATAACAAGGAATGAAGAATGTATCAAATTAACATAAAAAATATTTTCTTGAATGGAGATCTAGAAGAAGAAGTGTACATGGGAATACCATCAAGACTTGAGAATTATTCTAACAAACACCTAGTATGCAAACTAAGGAATCAGTAAGAGCGTGATTTAAAAGATTTTTTAAAACTATAAAATCTAATGAATATTCTTAAGGTCAAGCGATCACACTTTTATAAAATACAATCAGGGAGATAAGATTGTTGCAATGATTGTATATATAGATGATATAATTCTTAATAGTGATGATGAAAGAAAGATTATTAAAATAAACAAAGTGTTTGAAATCAAAGACTCAGGAACATGAGATATTTTCTAGGTATTAAGATAGCAAAGTCCAAGAAAGAATTTGTTATATCACAGAGGAAATACATCCTAGATCTAGTAAAGAAAATAAAGATGGATGGATACAAAGCAGCTGATACTCCAATAGAACCCAACAAGAAGTTTAATAGGGAAGAAGAAAGTATACATGTGGATAAGAGAAGATATCAAAGATTGGAGAGAAAACTCATCTATCTATCACATAATGAGTCAAATATTGCATATTTTATCAGTATTGTGAGTCAACACATGAATAGTCCAATGAAGAGCATTTAAAGATGGTTTATGGGATTCTAAGATTTCTAAAAAAGGCTCTTGATTATGAATTAATTTTTTAAAAAACTATAAATAGAAAAGTGGAACTTTACATTGATGTTAGCTGGGTGGAAGAACACATTCATAGAAGGTTCGCCACAGGTTATTGCTCATATATAAGAGGAAATCTAGTTACATAGAGAAGTAAGAAGCAAGTTGTTGTTTCAAGAAGCAGTATAGAATCAAAATAGATGGCACTTGCCTTGGAAATCTGTGAAGGGATTTTGAATCAAAAATTATTCAAGGAAATCGGGATGTTCTTTCAATAAGCCTATATAGATGTTCTGGGATAGTCAAGCAACTATCAATATTGCCAAAAAATTTGTGCATCATGACATGACCGCATATTAAAGATGATAGACACTTCATCTCTGAAAAGATCAATGGAGAATTATATAGCTAAGCTACATCTTGACACGCCAACAAGTTGATGATGTCTTCACCAAAGACTTCTCAGAATTCAATACCAAGTTCGATCTCTACAAGATTTACAACCCAACTTGAGGGGGAGTGTGGAAATCTGAGAAGATTTGAATCTTTTCATATTTACCTTTCTCATATGAGTCATTCACCGCCTCCATATCTTGGAAGATTTGATTGAGATATCTTATGAAACATTTGGCTCATTGCTTTCCTATTTTATGTTTTTCTATTTTTTATTCAGAATTATTTCCATTCCTAATTTAGGTGATATGTGTTTGGCAAATTTATAAATAAGGAGAGATTGATTTCCCTATATATATGTACCTTATTTGTGAATAATTAAAAAGAAAGATTTTTCCTCCCAAATTAAGTTCTACACTCATGGATAGCAACTGAATTAGGATAAGATCAAGGGTAGTTGATCTAGTTTCAAAGGAATTCATACCCTTGAGCTCAGTCTGCTGGAACCAAGAGAGGATAGATTGGTGCATTCATCCCATTTTCGGTAGATTTTTATTTGAATTTGAAGTTCTAGGTGATCCCTAAATTTTAAGCTACGGTATTGGGCAGTCTTTGTAACTAGGAAGAACTTATCTAGAATCTAGAAAGTTATCAAGACTTTCAAACTTTAAGAATATATTCTCTCCTTGATTAGTATAAGTTAATTTAGACTTCAAAATTTTAAGGAGATCTTATTTCCTTCATTCTTACATTTAAATGGCAATTTTTAATGGATAGACTTTAGGCTTTAATACAAATATCAGAATTTATTTCAAAATGAAATGGAAAATAACTTTTCATATCAACAAAAATGCTCAACCAAAGTAGTATTTTATCATTGAATACAAATTTTTTAGTAGAAGACAAACAAAATTAAGAAATATGTTGTGTAAACTTATAAACTCGAAGCTTCAAATTTTTGAAGGTAAAGCTAAATTTCCAAAAGAAATAAATAGTTAATAGAAAAACTTGGAAGCAAGTTTGCCAAAAATTAAAGAGAAAGACGCATATAAACTCAAGGTTAAAAGGTGGCATATGAAGGGAGAAAAAAAAAAAAACCTGGTTCTAAGCAAATAGACCCTGGTTCTAAGCAAATAGACTAGCAAATAGACTAACTAATTTCAAAAAGTTAAATGACAATTTTTTTAAACATGTTATTCACGAAATATCAAAACACGCAAAAAAAATAGTATTTATCCCTATCATAACGACAAAAATCCATTTGAAGAAAGGTTCCAACAGATCCGTACCAGAACCAACATCTAGCGCTCGCATTCCAGGTTGCAGATGCTGCTTCAACAGTTCTAGACAAGTTGCATGCATGTGAGGAGCAGATATAGTTGCATTGAAACCAATTTGCATAGGACTATCAACATAAGCTGGAGTGCCACTTTGTACAAAAACGCCCCTATCAATTCTTTCCATCACTTCTGCCACCTCCTTAGACTTGATTACACCATAACGCTCCAAACTTTCCACCATTTTTTTGTTCTTGTCAACCAATCCACCGGTCCAGAAATTCTGACAGTAATGAGAGAAACCCATTATGTTGGTAATCCTTGAATAACAAACTACGGATAGTGTACCACAAATAGGAGAATTGATTTCTCTTCACTGGACTATCTTCATGGGGGGTCATGTACATATATACCACGCAATTCTTATGTATTTACATATCTAATACCTATACATATATATTTACATGCATATCACTCAAATCTTTGACATATCACCATCATTGCCTTTTTAAAAGTGAAATAAACATTTTCATGCATAAGTTTGACACTGTGTTGTAGCTGTAAATATCAAACTTTGGGTGTTAGATATGTAAATACCTAAGAATTGTGTGTTGTTTATGTAAATTTCCCTCTTATTAATTTAAACATTCAAAAATGTGCTCCAAACTTTTTACAATTCCTCCATCTTCATTTCTTTGCATGTGAAAGTTACCTATCATTCAACAAACACTAAATTCTGTAGGATCTTGATAATTAACTTCATTTATTGGAAATTTTACTTGAAGAGAAGCATTTCTACAAAAGAGTAATAATTTTACTGGCCAATTACATAAGTAACCTCCAAATATTCACTACTTGAAAAAATAAAAAGAACACCTTTCCACCTCCAATCTTCAAATTCTTACCCAGAAACCAAAATTCACAGCAAATTCCCAGCCCTTGGATTGTGGCACACACAAATACATGGGTCCAATATATAAAAAAGGGTCCTAAACAATATTTTAGTAAACATGTAAGATTTGAGTATTAAATATTGATTTTAAAAAAACCATGTCAAAAGAAAAACAAAAATAAAATATGAATAGCAACAATCATTGAACAAGCACGAATAAGAATTGGTGATCTGAAACATCAAACCAACAAGACCTAGAAACTGGAAAGGTACTCTTCAGCTAAACCAGCAAATAACCATCATATATTGGAACAATCCCCACAATAGGCTAACATCCTACAAAACTATTCAATGAAATTTAAAAAAAAGTAAGTTGAAACCATTAATTCTCATTTACCATAGTTCCTGCAAGTCTTGCCAGAGTTCAAAAAAGATAAGAATGCTTCTTTAACTCAACCGAACACCTCATTTTAAAATGAAAAAAGTTCAGAGAACTTGATTCAGATCATGCCCAGTTTTGCACTAATCTTCAAAGATGCTTCTAGATTTAAAACACCATACAGAAGCTTCAATAAAATCAATTGACAACCAACGAACAGAATCAGTATACAGAGCAAATATCATCTCCCCTGCAAACTAATTTTTATTTCCTGAACCGGAGAAGATGTACGCCAATCCAAAAGAGAAAAAAATCCGACGCCCTTATATCCAAGTCTCCTATCAATCTGCCACAATTTCCAACAGAAAATCGAACCCCCAATTCACAGCCAGATAGAGAAATGAATCCTAAGGAAGAAGATCAAAGAAAGCACGGAATGAACTGAACCCTAAAGTTTGATCACAAAAACTAAAACGGCGTGGGAATGCATATAAACTTACTCGAAAGAGACGATTAAAGAGTAGTGATTGGAGTACCTCCATTTTGGTGAGGGAATGCAAGTCGGATAGGAGGCTGAAGAGCTTGACGGGGCTGGAGGGGGAATGGGGCAACTGAATCTTTCGCAGTGGATTACGCAGCGGAATGACGAAGCGTGAGCCCAACGCAACAGAATGCATCACTCCATTCACATACCTGACTGGACTGGTATTATGTTGGAAAATTTACATCCATACCATTCAATTCATATATTTTACAAATCTGACCCCTAAACTTCAATTGCATGTATATATTGTTGGATCCTGAGTTTACTTCCGTGAACACATCTAAGAGTTTGAGCCAGGAGAAAGAGGGATAGAAAGAGAGATATTAGGCCAATTTCTGTCTCCTATTTATAGAGGCGTTATTTATATAATTACAGGAAAAAATGAACGGTTATGAAAACTATTCTTAATACAATTAATTGTGTTTATCTTATACCAAATATGTTTTATTTGAATTTAAATATTATGGTAATCCGACCAGATGACATGCTTTAATTCAGCCGATCGGGACGACCGGTTGGATTGTGGTCGAGCCGGTCGAAGAAAAGAATCGGTCGCTCTTGTAGGCGATCGAGATTGTATCTGTGGTCCGTTCTATAATAAAGCAAGATTATAATTTTTTTTTAATTATCAATTAATCTAATAGAGCCTGGTATGGGCAATTCTTAAGTAATACTTTAAATCTCTCTCAAGCTTCATAGATTGACCGACTCTCTAACTATGCATACCACAAGTTATATGTGTGTGTCAAACACTTCATCAATATGCATGATTTCAATTTTGGAAATAGCCTATATCAAAATGTTATATATATATATATATA
>NW_018165201.1:1351900-1356217 GCF_001263595.1 Phalaenopsis equestris | reverse complement strand
TATATATATATATACCTTTGTTATATTTGTAACTTTTACACAAAATCTTTCAATCATATTTAACTGGATGACTATTTATCAATCAACTATTATTTACGACAATCATTTTGATAATATCTAGTAGTAAATTTTGTCCGTTTTATTTTTCTAACAAATTTGAACCAAACCACCAAATAATTAATGAAAACAATGCCATGAACCATAACAAAACAAAAAACTTATATTCATTTAAGATTGCATGAAAATTCTGTCTAAATATGGTAGTTGTAAAAAAAGTTATCATTTGAATTTTTTTAGTATATATATACATATATATAGGAAATCAATATTTGACAGAGACCCAAATATTAATTTCCCACGTTCTAGGCCCCATGATGAGAGCCCGCATCATGTGACTAAATATTCGAGAACCTAACACCACTAGGGATCGAACCCGTGACCTGAGGGGACTTACTCATAACCGTTCAACATATATGTGTCGCATACTCATATCAGTTGGTCAGACATCTGTTTGTCAATTGTAGGTCCCCTCTGGTTTGAGGTTCGAATCACCCCGAGTGTAGAGTGTGATACTTAAATTGTTAGGCATATTAGGGAAGGTCGGGACTCGTATCATAGCTCCAGCCAATCCTTTTAAATACACACGCACACACACACACACCACATTTAGATAGATTTGATTATAAAAATTAGTTTTTCATAACAAAAACTTCTAAAACAAAATAAGAAAATGGCAGACAAACACAATTAGGACGATGATCTGAAAAACAACGTAGTGAAAAACCATCTCAAATAAACACTAAATGTGACAAATTTATTTAGCACAAAATAAAATAAAACAAAACATTTATTTAAATAAAATTTTAAAATTTCAACTTTTAAACAAAATTTTCTTAAAAAAACAAAAAAAATCATCTCTCACCCCATCCACTCATTCCCCCCCAACTTCCGCTCCTTCCCTCGCGCCAACCCCTCCCCGCCCTTCATCTCTCCTCTTTAAACAAAGCTCATAACGGTTACAATCAAAACCCAACTCCTCCTCCCCCACCCTATTATAAACCCTCCCCTTCCTTCCAAAACCTCCACCAAATCCCTCCATAAAAATGGCAAGACTCACCATACTTCTCCCCATCCTCCTCCTCCTCGCCGGCCTCTCAATCACAAAAACCCAAGCCGCCGCCGACGCTGCGGCCGCCCCCCCATTGCCATCCATCCTCACACCATACGCCGCCGTTTCGCCCATCGAGAGCCCTCCCTCGGACATCTTTAACGATAGCGACGCCGCTCCTATCGGCGCTCCAGTGCTTTACAATCCGGCCGCCGATGTCAACCCTAAATCAAAGAGCGCCGCTTCGTTTGTTGCGGTGAGGTTTGCGGCCACCGCGTCGGTTGCCGGCGCTGTTGGCTTCTTTCTCTTTTGAGTTGTTTGAAGACGAGGGAGACGCATGGGTGTGATAAGTTAGAGGTTTTTTATCAGCAGAGGTGAGAGGTGGCTTGATGAAGAAAATAGGTGTGATTGAGTAAATGTTATTATTGCTTATGAGTTGGGTTTTATAGATGCAATTGTTTATTGTCAATTTATTTTTTATTTGGAATAATGTCATATGAATTTTGAAGAGCATGATAAAATGTTGACAAATAGTTTTCATTTTCATTGCATTCTTGATGAGTTGATTGTGGCAGTGAAATTTATGAGTTTGTTAGCATGTTTATTTTTTGGGAAAAGGGTTAGATGTCTAAATAAAGAGAATTTGATGGTATAACTATTATTTCCCCTTCTTTTAGATAATTAAAATTAGAATTAGAAATCATGCATTTTTTCTAACAATGAACTATGTTTACAAATTATCATTGCTTTGGTCCTTTTTCACCTTTTTTTTTTTATGCTTGTTAATGTGCATCTTTTTAAGGATTTACATCACAAAGGCCTAAACTCTAAAATTTACAAGTTAACCAACCAAGACTTGTACTTTCCACATAACCCCTCCATCACAAACTCGCTATCTATTCACTCAAAATCTATACGGCGTTCTAAGCTATGAATCATAGACACAAATACATGGTGGGTCACGGATACTACACTATGTGATACGAGAAATGACATAATTAAAAAAAAAAATAGGGCACCACTGGTTATGGGCAATTTTTTTTATATTTAATTAATTATTAATATATAATATATTATTTTCATTATTTTTTATTAAAGAAATTATAAAATATTCAAGAATAAAATTTAACTTATATTATGAAAGCTCGGGCTTATAAAAATTGGTTTTCAAAATTAGGCTTATAATATCTTTTAAAGGAATTCCTCCGACTTAATTTTCTATTAATATTTAAAATATTCTACAATTAGACATATAAATTTATGAAACCTTTGATGTTAGATTTTAACCAATGTTAAAGGAAGCTTCAACATAATGAGAGGGGCCGGTTTCAACTACGATATATAACTAGAGCTATATGTGTGTGTGTATATATATTATTTATTTATTTATTTATTTATTTTTTCTTCTCATCTAATTTTTCCTCAAATCATGTTGAGCACATATTTGATGCATGTAGAGGTGTCCCAAATATATTTGGGCGAGAAAAAAGTTCAAACACATATTTTATAGTGTCAGACAAGTGTCAATACATATCAAACAAATCTTATATAACAAATTTCGATGTCCGATAAATGTTTAAAGATACGTACATATCATTATTAAGATTATTAGTGATACACAACTTCTATCTATTGATTGAATAAAACAAAATTATAATCATTAAATAAAACAAATCTACAAACTAAACAACTAATATTATATCATCAAACTAAAAAGACATTCCCTCATAAAAATAACTAAGCATTTCAAACAAAATCAATAAATCAAACAATAACCAAATGTCTCGACCTCACAAAGTTGCCTGAAAACTATTATAACATTCAGGAGTGGACCCAGTTAGGGCACATGGAGTTAATTGCCCTAGTTCCTCCCACGTTGGGTTTAGAGGGAAAATATTATATCAGGACTCCTAACATAGAGCTACGTTCGGATTGGAATTTCCAGCTGTGTTACGAGAATATTCCATCTGTGTTATTTGTAAAAATAATATGTTATTCGTGTATTATATGGTGTTATTCAATTATTTTGCAATGTTATTGAAATATTTTATTGCATTACTTGATTTGAGGCTGAAATGTTATTAGAATATTCCCCCACATTACTGATTTGGGGTTGTGTTATTCCAATAACATAGTGAAAATTGAAATAATACTGGGAATATGCCGAATAACATAGCCCTAAATCAAGTAACGCGGAGAAATATTTCAATAACACAACAAAATAATCGAATAATATCATATAATAATCGAATAACACATCATTTTTACAAATAATGCAGATAAAATATTCCAGTAACACAACCGAATATTCTAATCCGAACATAGCCCTGTGTTAGCAGTCTTGAGTTAATATTTTTCCGATTTAGGGAGAGTATCTAACCCTCATCAAAAAAGAAACCGGTTCCCCACTGCCCCCACTCAGAAATCAACTCTGCTTCCCACTCCAACACCTTATCCGTCCAACAACCTCCGCCGTCCACCACTGTCTCCCCCATCTCCGGCGCTGGCGAAATCACCACCGGCAAATCCTCCCCCTGCCCAACCCCACCATCCTCCGCCATCAAAATCCGACCTTCCACCGCCTCAATCCGCCGCGAAAGCGCGCCTCCAACCACCCCAAGCTCATAACTTTCCAATCCCTCCACCGAACGACCCCCAAGACACTGAAGAAGAACAAGCTCCCCTGCAAGCTCATCGTTTTCCGCCATGATTCTTCCCAACTGGCCTCTCGCCCTCGCAATTTGCTTCTGCAAAAACCCCTCCTGGTTCATCATGTTATTCTCCTTCCCCTTCCCTTCCGCGCCATCGAGCCCCTTGATGAGATCTCTTGCTGCCGCCGGCGACGGCCAGACCTCCGGCTCTGTTCCTTGGGGCGAATAGACAATGGCGAACGCCGGAACGTCGCAGAGAACCGTCAGCTCGCGAAGCTTTTTGAGAAGGCCGAGGCGGCGTTTTCTGAGAGTTATGCGGCGAGCGGCGCGGTTGGATATGTAGGCTAGCTGGGTCTTCTTCCTCGCCATTGATGTCTGGTTTGGTTTGATGGGAGTTGGAACAGGAGGGAGTTTGTTTTGTATTTATGGATGGGGATAGTTTTTTTTTTAGGAAAGATTGGAAATTTATTATGGAAGATGTATGATTGCGTAGATTTTGGAGAATAAACTGATTCGATTTGCCGATTTTATCTGATGGATCGAGTGTATATATATATA
>NW_018165201.1:1338112-1351890 GCF_001263595.1 Phalaenopsis equestris | reverse complement strand
TATATATATATATATAGATATATTAATTTAAGAAAAAGTGTATATAAATATAAATTAATTATATATAATTTTCAAAATATTTCATTGTTGCGGGCCTCAAGCTAATGGGTATGGGTTTAAGTTGTAAGAGGTGAATTAATTTAAGATTAGATAATTGTTTATATCATCGATTAAAAAATATTAAATAAATAAACTAAAAATCAAACAATTTTCTTCTTAATTCATGACTTAATTCATGAACAGAGACGTTAAGATGGTAGATTAAAGCTTAATATTAATTTAAAATTTAACAGATATAATAATCAAAATATAAAATAAAATTTAAATAAAATTAAAATAAATTTAAAACTAAAACTAAAATTTTTTTAGATTTTTAAATTAAAAAATAATTAAATTCGCTCAAATTTATTCAAAAAAATATATAAGAAAAGCAGCATTTCACTCGCTGCTTATGTATTTTATTATTTACATATCTAACACCTTTAATTTTACATGCATACCCCCTTACCTATACATGAAAACCGTATTTCACATTATTAAAACTAAAAAGATGGTATATCTTTAGTGAAATGAAATTTTGAATGGTATAAACGTAAAAAACAATCACAAAGATTGTGCAATTCTTTAGTACCTTTGGTCGCTTGTTTATATTTCGAGCTAAAAAAATATGTTCTTATTCGGCTCGTTTGCTTAATGAGTCGAACACGAGCTGTTCACAAACAAAAAGTTGTTTTCATAACCCTAATCATGTAGCCATTAAGATGTTAAGGGTTAGGACAAGATTTAAAAAATATTCTTTATATAAAACATCATTTGAATCTAATTTAATTATTTTTATTCTATTTTTTTAATTAATAATTTTAATTGATTACAAATCTTTGTAGGATTGTAGTCAATTAATTTTTTTTAATACTACTCATCAATATTATATAGATAATTAAATTTTTTTTTAACATGTTCGGCTCGTTAACTTAACTAACGAGCCGAACATGACCTTCTTAACGAGCCGAACACGAGATGTTTTGACAGCCCTAGTCCTACATCTTAGAATATATTTATTATTGTTGTTTCAATTTGCTAAGATGCACCAAATGGTGATTTCTTACACTCTAATTGAAGATATTCTAGATTCAATCATTCCTCGAAGTTTTTATGTAAATTGAACCGTTACTTTTTCCACATTTTCAGTTTGTGTGATTTAGGAAAATTTTGAACTTTTAATTTTGCTATTTACAAAATCCAGCACACATGATATTTTTGAACGGTAGAAGCAATGTTTTTATATGTCATGATCAAACCAATAAGAATTTGATAAAAATAAAAAATATTGGTTCGAGGTTTATCATGACTTTTTAATGTGTAAGAATTTGAAAAATGAATGAAAGCGGGCGCTAGACTTTTAAATAGCAATGTTTCACAAGCTTTTATGATAAATTTTGTTGCTAAAAAATGTATGTATGCTAGATCTGTAAATAACAATATGTTAACTTCTTAAAAGTGAAGCACACATTTTCATGCATAGGCAAGGTGTTATGTTTGTAAAAATTAAAGTTTGTGTTAGATATATAAATACACAAAGAATTGGGCGGTATGTATGTAAATTTTCGAAAATAAAAAAAAATCATATAACTTTGAATGTATGCACCAAACAATTTTTCGTTATAGAAAAATAAACATCTCCATGGACAAAAGATCATTTTAATAAGGACCCGCTGCTAAGGTAAGAAAATAGAGTGACTAAGTTCAATTTCCATTCTAATGTATCTTTAATGTGCTCACAAATGGTAGATGATATTCTTTGAAGATGAGATTGTTTCTCCTTAATTTGTTGTGTCATTAATGTGCTCGCAAGATGAGCTTATCAAGCCATGAGTTTGAGCTCAAGCTTAGATTTGAGCTCGTATATTACATGAGCTTAAGTCAGACTCGACACGAGAGCTTATCGAGATACTAGAGTATATATACATAAAAAAAAATGAAATAAAACTCTCGATTCCGCACTACTCGAACTAGCCCTCGAAAGACAAATGTCACAAAACTCTCAATCAATCCTTTAATGCCCTAACTTGAAACATTACAAAATTACAAATGTCAAAGATTTTTTGTTACCCTTCATGGCACCATAACTTTCTTATTTTGTTTGTAAGTCATGTAAAACATTATTTATTTAATGAAATTTTCTTCCTTAGACTAAAAGGTAACACCTAAAAGTCATACACGATTATGTTTAATTGATCTATGTTAATTGCACTTAATGATGTGTTGATTGTGTTAATTTTTTAGATGGTTCATGTTATCTATGGATATTCGTACATTAAGGACGTGGATGTACAATAAACTTTCTTCAGATAGAAAATGAATCACTGAGTTCTTGGACGGAATCGAGAACTTCGTGGCAAAGACATCTGATCTTCCGACGTCTTCGTTTATCATGTTCAAAACACAAAAATAGAACACTTAATGCCAGATGAAGTCATTTAAACTAGGTTGTTGATTTGGATTTCACATGGCGAGATTGACCCTACAATATGAAGTGCTTCTCCTTCGAGTAGCTATGAATCTCAACCTGAATTTCAATTGATTCGATTTGAGGAAATGGTCTTCGATGGCATATGATATTATTATTTGAGTTGAGTAGAGGAAAAAACACCAAACCACGAAGCTCATGAATTTTATGATTTACTGAAAAATGGCTCAAAGGCCGCTGTGGGAGGGTTGCACATCCTATTTTGAGTTATTTGTAGCTCTCATGCTAAAAATTAAATCCAAGTTTAACATGTCACAAGAGTGCTTCAATCAGTTTGCAGGATTATTGAAAGAGACAATTCCATAGGAAAATTTAATTCCGAAAGACTTAAACAGGGCGAAAAAATTCGTCTCCAAATTAAGGCTTAAAGCACATGAAATTGATTGTTGTGTGAATGGATGTATGCTCTTTTACAAGTCCAGTGAAATAGAGACTCAGTGCAGATTTTGTTATTCTCCTAGATTCAAACCTCAGAGCAGAAAAAGTAAGAAGCTAAAGAATGTTTCATACAAACGGCTCTTCTATATATCACTTACTCTACGTTTTTAGAGATTATTTTCTTCGATGTGGATTGCTACGTATATGACGTGACACCGTAGCAAATCAGATAAAATCAGCTCAACGAGTCGTTCTGCAGATGGAGAGGCATGAAAATATTTTAACCGCACATCCTAAATTCGTTGCAGAGGCACGTAATGTGCAACTTGGCTTACACTATTATGGCTTCTCATAGTACAGTCAGGTTGTGTTGCCCTACTCTTGTTGGACAGTGATCAATTACACCATACAATATCTAAGATGTGCATGACAGCATCATTCTTTTCCTGACACTGATTATATCAGGTCTTAGTAGGCCTAAAGATATGATTGATATATAATTGCAGTCCTTGATAGATAAGCTTCATATTTTCTAGGAAAGAGGTGTCACGACATATGATATTTCAATGAAACATAATTTTCAAATGGAACCAGCTTTAATATAGATAATAAGTGATTTTTCTATGTATGACATGTTAACTAGGTAGAACACTGTGGAAAAATTGTCTTGTTCATACTGCAAGGATTCACCTAATGCATTTATGCTTCTACATGACAAAGAATTCATGATTTGATTGTCATCATATGTTCTTAAATGATGACATCCCTTCAGGCAAAACAAAAATACTTTCAGAAGAAACAAAATTGAGAAATCAGCACCACTTCTAAGAGTACTTGTGGAAAATTTATCACGGATTGATAGTAACATTCCAAAGATTGTCGTTAGCCCCGAGCTTTCTTCACATCATCCACCATGCTTTGTTGTTGGTCATAACCGGACTAAAAAGTCCATTTTTTGGTGTTCTATCGTCATGAAACAGTCGACACATAGAATTCGTAGGTAAGTCTGTCGGTAAAATAATTACAGACAAGTGTTTTACCTACGTTCCCAAAGACAACATTAAGCAATCCAAAATCGAAAACCCAATGGCTTTTGGAAAGTTTCTAATGGTTTTTAGGTTGTATGAAATAAGACTCTTTTCTTGTAGTGTCCATCATAGATAACTCGAAGTTTACAATAAACATTTTTCTCCAACCAGTCATCCAACATTTAAAACCTTATATTCATAGCCCTATAAGAGGCATACATATCGCTCCCACTCATCATCCGTCTTGCATGGTTTTTTATATCTTGGTAGCCTAAGTGATCATTAGTTGACCAATAACAACTACGCATTAACCACACTAAGCCACTCTTACCCCAAGTAAAGCTAGTTGTTGGAGGGTACATTCTTAACCTATTCAATTATGCATTTCTATAACATTTGCTAACTTATGAATCTACATATAATTGAGTTCAAGTTAACATTGACAACTACTTAAACATTTAATTTCACCATGCCACATATGCATCTTAGTCATAAGAGTTAGTCCATTGTGTAAGTCTTCATACACATAAACATAATGACATTAATTTTGTAAAGACATAGGCGAGTCTAGTGAAATTCTTGACATATATAATATTTATCAACTTCTCAACAATTTTATGGTTAAGGTTGTCAGTTTCATAATTGGCATCTTTCCTAAGAGTGGAAGAATACACTTATTGTCTATTTGGCCATAGGGTCTAGGTTGTATAAAGTTCTAGATAGACCTTTCTTAAGTATTATGAGTCTAGTATAGGCTACTCTCTCAAGATTTAATTAAATCTTAAACCCCAATCTTACATTAATTTTTAAGACATGTACATTTATGGGATATCATGAGTCTAGGCCAGCACTATCCCTGGGATTATTGAGAACTTTCATCTAGTATAAGCTATCCTCTCAAGATTTAATGAAATCTTAATCCCCAATCATACATTAATTTTTAAGACATGTACATTTATGGGATATTATAAGTCTAGTCCAGCACTATCCCTGGGATTATTGAGAATTTTCATGATCATGCCTTTCAATCTTTAGAACAAGTATGTATATGGAACTACTAACATCACCATTGGATAGTTCCCTCTCAAGGATTTAAAGCCCATAACTTAATACTTTTTTTTTTTTGGGTTAGAAGACCTCATATTGCATAAAACATAACTTTTTATTTTTGTTAAAATCCTTTTTTTGTATTTATTGAGTATTAAATCGCACTATATGTGTATCAAACCCACAAACTTAAAGAAATGACATAATCCTCTATCCATGGAACACAAATTCTTTCACATTTATCCACATCTTCCCTATACAAATCTTCAACTTATGGGTTGACATGCATCATTAATGTTCTAGGATCATTCAGCTTTTAAGAGAATTTGAAGAGCTACAATACGGACACCGCAGGCTTATGCCCCCAATACCCAACTAAATAGTTCTAGTTAATTAATATATTTTTATTAAAAACCTCACATGTAACCCACATTGCACCCACATCCTCCACTTTCTAACTTGATCATTCAATTGCACTGATGTAACTTGGGCCCCTTATTATATCCAGAGTTACCCTAATTTGCTTAGTTTATGCATTTCTCAGCATTCACTCAAATTGCTTACTTCGTTCCATCGCCCCCCTCCACTTGATTGAAGTCTACAATAAGCTTTAGAAATATATTTCTCATGTTTTTTCTCCTCAAATATTTTATAGCTTTATTGATTTTTTGAATTTGCATTCCAAGTTTGTCATTCTACTTCCTTCTCATGCGAATACAAGAGAAAATTTGTCCAAGGCGCTCTTAACTGTAAGGTTTTTATCAGCATATTTTGTATTTTGCATCGGCGGGATTGCAAAAGGAAGAAAGATGGGGTCTTCCTTAATGTGTCCTTAAACTTCCTCCTCAATAAGTCACGCAACTTACAAGTAACTACAATGCAATTTTATATTTGATTTTCACTTACAAACTTTATCAGTGTTTGGATAAAATAAGATGTAGGATAAATTGGTAAACAAAAATATTAATTTAGCAATCAGTTTCCGCGGGATATTTTGCCTTATAATTATATTGCTTGTCATCCATGGGCTCATGAGAACACCTACATTTATATTTATATGGTTATATTAGATAGATAGATAGATATATGTGTGTGGTGCTTATGGGGGGTTATGCATGTTAATCTTCGAAAGTATTAATTAAACCATCTAGCCATGTCCATATCTGCGGAATAAATGCTGAAAGATGCCTGACATGAATATAAAGTTTCTTGCTTTTAAAAATATGGATTCAGAAATCACAAAAATTGAAAACTACATATTAAAGAACACAGGCAATGCATATGGCCTAAAAACACATTAATGGTTAAATTAAGGTTAATGGAATATGGCTATAAAAAATGAAGTTTATAACATGTGTAGGAAATTAGTCAACGTAAGCCGTCATTTGAAACTTTGGTAGAGTGGGCTCACCGCAAAAATTGATGTATCGGGTCAGGGCTTCACAAAGCTGCAAAATCCTCTGGATATGCCTTTACAGGGAACACAATGGAAACCTCACTGGTTCCCTCTTCTCCCCTGAGATTAAAACAAAAAAAAAGGAAGATTTACATGCATGCCAATTAATTCGCAAGTATTTACATATCAAACATTAAAATTTCCATTTATGCATGTATGCCAGCTTATGCAATGAAAAATGAATTTCACATTTTAAAAATTAAAATATTGTATTTTTATGTGATATGTAAGATTTGGGTCGTACATATATATTTTTAAAAAAAAAAGGTGTTGGATATGTAAATACATGGGGATTGGGCGGTATGCAAGCAAATGTCCCCAAAAAGGGGGGAAAAAAGGTGAGATAATACAGTAACCAAGTTAATGAAATAAATTGTTTTGGTGAGCTCTACAGAAGAGTGTTTCGCTCCATGAGTAACGCACAAAGCCAACAAAACTAGATGGTTGAAAGCAGTTTGGAACAGCGAATTAAGTTGTGGCTGAGTGGTGGGAGATTTTCACTTCCTGCTGCCGCAATTGAGATCATCAATTTACAATAATTTTATTGATATTTGAATTTCAGAGCTCACCATTCAAACAAAAAAAAAAGTGCTAATAACTTATTTTATCAAACAGAATGTTGTGCCTCGCTTTGTTTTCCTTTGTATTTAGCCTTTAAACAGAGTGGAAAAGAGTAAAACAGAAGGGAAAACAACAGCTCTTTAAGATAAATGCAGACTAATGTCAAGCAATTGAAGTGCAATTAGTTAATTTTGAAAGACTAACAAATTATATTTATAGCAATCAAAGTCTTCAATAAATAAAAAGGTAACAATCAAATCAAGCCTAAAAATAAGAAATATAATATAATTTTTAGTTATCTAAATAAGCTATTTGATAAAACCAAATTATTGAAAATCGTAGTCTAAAATATAAATAACCATTCGTAGGATTCAAAATGGCATATTCCTTGGTCTATAAATGTGGTTAGAAACTTATCTCCTCTTCTTATGGTTGCATCCTCCATGTAAGTCCCAATATGTTAACTTGGTTTAAAACTTTAAACTTTATCCAAAGCCTCCTTGAATGATGACCACAAGCCATTCTTGAATAGCTTGATTTATGGAGTGAATTTTTTTTTTCTCCTTAGAAATTTTAATAAATTCAAATTTTTGGCTTCCATCCCATTGGATGAGAAACGTAACTAAACCTATTTAGAGCCCTTTAGCTTCAACTAAGATTCTACCTTAATACTTAGGCCATCGCATTATGATTGGCATAGCAGAACTTTTTTGTTATTGGCTTACTTTATTCAAACGTAATTGGGCTAAAATTAAGATTTTGAGATCGTCACAAATGACCATTAATGATTAAGCAAAAATTTTTCAATTAACACTCCAAAGAAATTTTGCTTCATTTAGAGGAGCCGAAGTTTTTTGCTTTTGGTGGCAGAATTTTTTTGACAACTGCTTACTCAACCAGAATTTATATAATGATTTCATAAAAGCAGCTATTTAAGATAAAGTTAGAGAAAAACAAGGAGTAAAATTTACAATATTGTCATCCAAATAAAAAAATTGAGTATTGACCATAAGAGCAGTCAAAAAGCTACCCAAAAAAAAAACCTATTAAATCACTCGGCCCAAAAGATGATGAACCTAACTTTAAAAATGGTTGGTCTAGTGTGATCCTGAAACGCAATTAGAACATTTGACGAGTCTGCATCGAGTGGTAATCTCTACTTTTGTAGATGACCTATTAATCATAGCAGTCAAACACTCTTGATAGTAAATTGGTTCAAGTTCCTTATAAAGTCATCCCAAGGGTATACTCAGCCTATGTAGTTAACCAATCCTTCCTTTCCCCAGCTATAAGAAAAAAAATATAGAGATTTAGTGGTAGACAACAGTAGTTTCCCTTGGGATAAGGAACTAGTAAGAACAAAAGAAGGGGGAAAATAAATCATGGAATGTATGAGAGCTTGTACCAAGTGAATTGAATAGTATTGCATTGATTTTCAAAGGTGGTTAAAGTTATATACAAAGCACTCCAATTCCCTAATCAAAAAGTTAACATAAAAAAACAAAATATAAAGTAAAAATAAAATAAGATAGTTCATTATAGATGAGTCATTTACTAAGACAAATCTCTATCTAAATGCTTGTCATATTAATTTAAAAACTCAAAAAGAATAGTTCATGAAATTATTCTTACTGGGTTTGAACTGCTAGAACAAAGAAAAAATTTTATCTAATCCAAATTCTCATATGCTATGAGACCGAAGAATTGGTTAAAATATTTTTCACTCCACTTCTTTTCCCTGAATTTTCCTTCTAAAGTTTGCTTTATGGATTTTAATTCTAGTGATATGTAATCTCCTTGAATGGTGACATTAAAACTTAAACTTAAATTGAGTTAACTTTTTACTTTAAAACTTAAGCAGATTCCAGTTTTCAGCCCCTTTGGTATTTTCAATGAAAAACATATCTAGAATACTTATTTTTGGGACCATTTATTATAAATTTTAAGGTCCCCAATTAAAATTGATGTAAAATGACTAAGGGAAATTTTCTTGACTTTCAAGTAAAGGAAGATTGATATTTTAATTTATCACAAATTATCAAATAAGCAAACTACTCACTTCTATAATTAACAAAAAAATCAACAAGCAAACCAATTAATTTCTATAATTCAAATTTTTTATGCATCACTTTACTCCAAAATCAAGAGCACTAAGAAAATTAAAAATATCAAATTAAGCAAAAAACGTTACCAAAGTGAAAAAAAAACAAACTTTATAACATTATAAAATGATTATTGCTCTGAAAATCACGTAATTGCACTTACACCTCACTCAAAGTAATCATGTTTCAAACTCGCACCTGCAAAATTGAAAACTATAAGAGACACTATATTCAAGCCAAAAGTTAAAAATTGTATACACTAAAGTTTATTTACACTTACAGCCTATAGGCTATTTGATACAATTAAAACATCATCAATCTCAATCATAAGTTTAAATTAATCCTTATTTTTAAGAAAAATTGCATGAAATACTCAAGCAATCACAATTTAAAATTAAAAACTCCTAAAGCCATCAACTAAACCCGCAAGAATGACAAAACTATAGAATTCCAATTATGAGAAAACCAAATAAACTTCCCATGAGATAAATCTAAAATTTTCAATAATGACATAATTGTAGAGCATCAAATGAAGTAAAGAGCACAACTTACTCAATAACAGCATACTACTGACTATAAAGAATCCCCTTTTGAGTGAATAATTTCAACACCACCACAAATTTAATAATTCCATGCATATGATGACAAAGATCAACACCCACGAAGATTGTTCCATCTCAAATACCACAAGTCTTCATGCATATTTAAATGTATATGGAACCAAATATACTTGATTTCAACTCCATTTTTATTCACTTGGTTTGAACCCTATTTAAGGTGAAATACGAATTTGAGAACCCCCAAATTATACAAATAGACAACATTCCTAGCACATTCATTAAAACAATTTCAAGAGGTAAATTGAGTCAAAATATAATTGTGAACAAACAAACTAAAAACAATATTCTCTTTTGTTCAAGTGTAAGGTAAGCAACTTGATTATAAAAGCTTAAAATAAACATTGATCATACGTTTAATGGCATCTATGGAAAAAATTTCAAAATCAGTATGAAAGAAAATCAATAATATATTCATCAAATATATGCCAATAAATTATAAAATTTGTCATTGTAAAGGAACACTATCAAATCCTACTAGAATATGAAAGCAATAGAGAAGAAGCATCCTATTAGGCAGAACATATAATGGCTTCACAAAGAAAAGGAAAACATAAAAATAAAACGTTAGTATCCGTTATATATGTGAAATCTCTTGATAAAAACAAAAATTTCATCATTATTAGTCTTGTCCTCACTAGTTGAGGTATGTTTTATGAAATCTTATTTCATTCAATAATGTATAAGGTGTTAAACCTACTTTTCTGGGAAACTTTTTGAACAAGTAGCACTTATCTATCCTAATCCTTTAACCATAATTACATCTACTCATCCAATACATATTTTCAACCATAGATCATATCAAAACTAAAATTCTAGCCTTGAGTATCTTATCCAAAAGAAAACTTATGATTTCAGAGTTTTCATTGTGTAAAATGCTTCTAACATAGTTATTCATAGTTTGACAAACTCCATAAAACTGCAATTCAAGCATAGAGCAATCTGCCAAATAATCTGGGGAAGATGTCGCCTTACCGAACCAAGATAATCATCCATAAATGATTGCTTTCGCCTCTTAAACGAGCCCAAAGCAGGGGTCTCCATAGCTGGTGGCTTCATCATGGACCTCTTTGTCGGTGTTGACTTCTGAAAGTAAAGGACAAAAAAACTAATCTTAGAAAACAAACAACGAGAAAATGTCAAGTATTCTTCGGTGCACCTTCACAAGAGCGATGGTTTCCCCAGTTAAAATTTATATGAAACCCAGGATAACAAGAATGTTTAAAAACTACAAACATGACTTCAGGCACTAGTTATTAAGGACAAAAAAAGAATGAAAAGCATAATCTCACAAATTCGTGCATGGTAACTATAGGTTTTGGGAATTGAGTACGATAATATTATTGCTATTGAAAGCTACACGGTACAATGATTCTAAAATAGAAAAAATACAATACTCAAATCTCTCCTAATAACTACTCAATGATAAATAAAAAGTCATAAATTAGGAAATACAATAAATAGCAAATAACTAGAAAGGAAACTAAATAATTTCTAATACTCCCCCTCAAGTTAAAGTATAAATGTCAATCATGTTCAAATTGGATTTGAAATCGTCAAACAACGACTAAGGAAATTGTGAGAATATCTGCGAGTTGGCATGCGGATGGGACAAAAGAAATACAAATTTCCCCTGAATCAAACTTCTCGATAAAGTGACAGTCAATCTCCACATACTTGGTACAACCATGTTGTGTTGTATTATGAGCAACGCTAATGCAAGCTTTATTGTCACAAAAAAATTGCAGAGGAACGAAAACAAACATACATAACTAGTGGAGCATGATGCGCAGCCAAAGGGCTTCACATACCACCAGACACATAGAACGAAACTCGGCTTCAGCACTACTACGGGCAACCACAAATTGTCTTTTTACTTTTCCATATGACAATGTTTTCCCATATGAATAAGAACAAACCAGAGGTAGATCATTGATCACGAACGGGCCCGGCCCAATCGAGTGGAGGTTTGACCAGAGAACAACAAACCTGAGTCAAGTGTATCTTTTAAGTAGTAGAGGATCTGATGCATAGTGATGTGATCGTGGTCGGAATAATGCTTGAACTGACTAACCATAAAAACTGCGTGACAAATGTCCAGGAGCGTATAGGCTAGGTAAATGAGTTTCACCGGAACAATACTGGAAACACCGCCAATTTCTAATTGGGATCCATAAGAACATCTACCGGTTTACAAAAAAGTAGCTTTGTCTCGGTTTGTAAATCTGTCACATATTTGCACTGGGAAAGGCTAATACCTCGAGCAAACTGCACTACTTCCATACCTAGGAAATACCGAAGAGAGCACAAGTCCATCTCAAAAGATGCGGTCAGGATGCCTTCTAGAGATTCCAAGACTGGAAAATGAGCGATAGAAGAACATCATGTGATCCGATTGGGCCTGAGAAAAATTATGGCCCAGAACAACTACTGTAAACTTGTCAAACCAGACCTGGGGGAATTGTTTCAATCCATAAATAGACTTCCACAGTCGACACACTTGTCCACCAAAAAAGGTTGAGTCAAAGCACGATGGGAGAAACATATACTCCTCTGCAAGAATGTCATTAAGGAAAACATTCTTAACATTTAGCTGGAGTAAGAATCAATCCAGGTTCATGAGAAAAGATAACAAAACAAGAATGGTATTTAGTTTAGCTACCAAAGCAAACGTCTCTTCGTAGTAGACTCCATAATTTTGTGAATAGCCTATTGGTGACCAACCGTGCATGTTGCGTTCAAAGGATCCATCAAAGTTAAATTTGGCGTTGAAATCCACCTACAACCCACTGCTTTCTTTACTCGAGGAAGATCAACATTTCAAGTATGATTGAGTAGAAGGAATTCATCTCTTCCACGACTGCAGCCTTCCAAGACGGGTCAACCATTGTTGCCTCAAAAGTGGATGGGAAACAACAATCTGTCAAGGAAGTGGTAAATGTTTTGTAGGTCGAAGAAAAGTAGTGAAATAAGACGTATTTCGTCATGGGATAAAGAGTGCATGCCTATTTGCATACCTCTATGGGGGAATTCAACTCCTCATCAGAGGAGAGATCCCCGTAAGTTGAGAAAGCATCGCTTCGGGGATGTCGGCTGGAGCAGATTCCAATTCTTGTAGCGGGGCAATAGGCTCGAGTGTAGGAGCATTGGGACGAGCCTCAGCTGAGGGTTGGGTACACCGAGTACATTCACGAAGAGTGGATGGAGGTGATGTTGGTCTGGTTAGTGGCAGAATCAGTGGGACTAAGGGTTTCTCGGACATAGTGGTTACTGGAGTAGGCAAAATATAACGAGAGTCAAAAAAGAAGCAGTGTCCAAAAAAAATAGCTCCCCCTCACATGAGGCGGTTAAAGGGAAATAGGGGATATTTTTAGAAAAGAAGATATTGACACACATAGATTTTACTGATAGTAGGATCAAAATGTTGTAGCCTTTTTGACTGGTAATGTTCAAATATATTCAAGTTTATTTGAATATATTTAATTGGGCGAGAATCAAGTTTATTTCAAGTCAGGGTAATGTTCTAAACAAAGGCCATGCACCCAAATATTTTGGGATCTAACGTGGAGAAGAACCGATTGGTAGAAAAACACGACATCAAAACGGAAAACATGGTCCAAAAGTTATGGATTTTTCTGAGAATTCTATTAATGAGATAGGTGGCAATAAGAGGACATCATTCTAAAATCATTAAGAAAATTTAGTTTGAAACATAATGGAACAAGCCACTTTGAAAAAGCGTCGGTTTTTCTGCTCTGCTGCCCCATTTTGTTGAGGGGTATCCGTACAAGAGCTTTGATGAAGGATGTTCACACTCACCAAGAATTCTTCCAATAGAGTTAAAGTACTAATGGAGATTGTCCGTCCGAGGAACTTGAATGACGATTTTGAATTGGGTCAAAATGAAGGAGTGAAAATTTTTTAAGATAATTGCAGCTTTAGATTTGTCCTTTAACATATAGACCCAAGTCATTCGAGTATGATCATCACTTAGAGTAAAGAACCACCGTATATTGGTGTAGCTTGTTCGAGAGGGTCCCCAGAATTAGTGAAAATGGAGGA
>NW_018165201.1:1286892-1338102 GCF_001263595.1 Phalaenopsis equestris | reverse complement strand
AGGACAGAGTGTAACGGTGGGGTGGATATGGTACATGATGATGTTTAGCTAAATGACAAATTTCACATTTAATAGTAAATGGATTTTTATCAATAAACATTAAAGAGTACAATTATTTTAAATAGTGAAATTAGAATAACTCAAGCGATAATGTAAAAGCATAATTGGACAAGCAGTATGTAGGGGAAAAAAATAACTATGGGATTGAGTGTCTGCATCATCAATGTCATTTCTTAGAATAAGTAAAGCCTGATTACCCGCTTAGCAGTTCCAGTCATCCCCCTGAACAACAATCCTAAAAGAAAAAAAAAATCAGGAGAAAAATGAACAACGCAATCATGCATATATATCAACTTGCTGACCGGTAAGATAATACACTTAAGCAAAGGTATGTGTAACACGGATCCCAGAGTTATTCCGACTATTAATAAACCCAACTCTTTACCGACAATAGAATTATAGGATTCGTCAACAATTTTAATTGTCTCACCCGAAGCACGGAGAATAAGTCGAGAAAAATTGAGAGCACTCGGGCATATGGTCTATGACACTCGAATCAATAATTCACGAACTATAAGAAACAAAACTAGTAATGTCATAAAAATATTAATTTGACAAACATGGGAGGTCGACGGGTCGAAGGAAAACTAACTAGATCCAAGCATCTTAATTAAGTGTTCCATCTGACTCTTGATGGAGTTTGGTGATTCGAGAATGGTCGGAATGGGGTCGACTGAACTGTTGTGGATTTTAAGGTCGTAGTGAGACTTTTAGCAGCATAAGATTAGGTTGAATATTTATTTGTCGGCTTCTCGTGAATCTTCCAGCACTTGTCACGGGTATGGTAGGGTTTGTGAAAAAAATCACATGTGAAGTGTGCGCTGGCGTGGCGGTGTAGAGCACTGTTGGAGCCCAAGATTGAAGACTCCACTGAATTAATGGAGTTGTCGAGAATGACAAGTTTCCAATTTCTTTATGGCGGACATTGGTGAATGCTACTCGATTTAAAGGAAGAGAATCACGAACAAGCGTACAACCACGGACTTTGTCGAGATCCTGTTCAGGCTCGCCAAAAACTGGAACATAATTCTTTTCAAGATTTTGAAAAGAAAAAAGATCTGTGGGAGAGTCCTACGTGTAGTCATAGTAGAGGTCACATTTCATCAATAAGACAATCAAGTTGTAGTAGTACAGTGTCACTGTCTTCGATCCCTATTTTGTCTCATGGATTTTACTAGAAACTTCACAAAGTTATCCAGAATTCCCTACGCCCCATTAGGTATCTCGAACGACAGTCCAGAGGGCATTGGCAGACGAATGAAACAGTTACGAAAGATCAATCGAGGTCTCCATGGAATTAATCAATCAATATATATCCATGTAGTTCTCCACTCCCATGCTCCAAACCAAAAATGACCCAACCTGAATCGGGTCAACGCGAACCCGAACCCAAACAGAAAAACATTCAGGTCAACCCTAACACAATTTTTTTTTTTCGAGTTCGAGATGTGTTGTCATGTCGGGTCAATTTTTGGCACCTAGAGATGTCAACTAGGGCCAGCAAGTTGGATACGAGTCCGATCAAAAAATGGGCCGACCCGAATTAGGTCAGCCCAAACTCAACCCGAATAATAAACTTGTCAAAAAACTCAACCCGAACCCGACCCAAAAAATATTCGGATCAACTATAACCTGAATTTTTTTTGGTAGAGCCCAAGCCGAGTTGGCGTGTCAGGTCAATTTTTGACACCCCTAAGATTTGTGGCTTTGATACCATGTAGGTTTTGGGAAGTGAGAAGGAAAATATTACTGCTATTGAAAGGGGTATATATACAGAGTACAATGATTCTAAAATAGGAAAAATACAATACCCAAATCTCTCAATAATAGATGGAAAGTCATAAATTAGGAAATACAACAAATAGGAAATAATCGGGAAGGAACAAAATAATTTCTAACATAACAATTTGAAGAACCATTTGAGGGACACCCCACGTAGTGGGATTAAGGCTTTGTTGTTGTTGTTGTTGTATAACAATTTGAAGAACCACATTAAATTATCCTTAAATAACGGTGAAAGTATGTAAGATTGCTCATATTGAATAAGTCTTGTAAAAACATGCAAAAGTGATGTGTGAACAATCATTGCAATTAGAAGCCTTCATCTCAATGCAAAGTCAGAGTCTAAGATTCAATATCTTGAAAAATTACACAGTAATAATGACAAGAATTGGAAAATTTGCAGGTTAAGAGAATAAACCTTGGCAAGCTTTTTATCTTTGCGAGCTTGCCTCTCCCTCTCATCAAATTCTTGATTTTCTTTCTCCACCAAACGAATTAAGGTATCACATCGCCTTGCAAGTTCTTGAGTTGTGCGGGACTTTACAAACCAATCAAATCGGAACAAGGGTGATGTGCGAAAAGCTGATTTCAAGTCATCCCAGTTTCCATAACCAAGTTTGTGCACCATGCATAACTGAAGCAAACAAATTAACATGTAATCCTTACTGTATGGAAATAAGAAAAGTGCAAGGATCTTGTGAATTGAGTATGTAACAGTACCATGAAACGATCACATTCTTCATTGTACAATTTTCCTTTGTTCTGTCCATATTGAATCTTTAGTTCCAACCATGGGTTCTTATAGCGGTCTAACTTCTTCCCAATCGCTCTCATTATTTCATCTTTCCGTGAAATTCTTGCTTCACCTCTTTCAATGTTCTTAATTATGCGGTCGTAATCTAAAAAATAAGTGAAGGAAACTTCTTAGTTGCCATTGAGTTTCAGTAAAACATAAGATGATGAAAAAAGTAGACTAGATAACTTTACCATTCAATTCCTTATATCTTTCCTTGAAAACCTTGGAATATCTTTCAACCTCGTCTTCCGTTTTACCCTCCATTTCCGATGCTATGCCTTTGATGTCATTACGACCATATTTTTCACATGCTCGAGTGAATGTGTTAAAATCTCTCCTTGTCCATGTTGAAAAACCCTTAAAACCACGGAAACATATTAGGCAAATGTTTGTAATAACTAGGTTTCAACTTTTGTTTGCCACTACTCACCTCCTCTAACAATAGCTCTTTCTCTTCCTGCTCCTCAACAGTTAATGGTTCACCAACATCTAAAATAAAGCAGAAAATTAAATAAAAAACCTACACATAATAGAGGAAAGGCATATACCACCAGGAAAAAAATTCCCATACCTTCCAGCTCATCACCATCAGCAATCAGGTCTTTTGACTGATTCTTTTGATGTGTCTGCCCATTGATTAAAACCAAAAAAAGAATCAAAATTGCAAAAGCAGTTAAAACATACTATGCATGCCATATTATACTGAAAGCAAAGGATTTTATTATCATGCTTGGACGTATGAGGTAATCGATAAATGGAACATGCTTTAGGAACCCCACATTTGCGGACATTTTACCTGTGGACTCATTTTAAATAAAAAAGTTCGAAAGAATAAATAAATTCTCTAAAGAACGTCAAAAAAAATTATGAACAGACCAACTTAATCTTTACATTTATACCACAGATGCCAAGAAAAGTAAAGGGGAGGGGGTTCAGAATGCATATATGGTAATCAGACACCTGCAAGAAACAAAAATGCAGAACTGGGAAAAAGCAAGGCCAGATCAAGAATTCACAGATTCCAGATAGTAAATAGATTATTGGGTCTGAAATATAGAATTTGAAGCTCATGGTGCAAAAAAATAGCTAACTTGAAATGCTTTCCGAATGTGCCCTTCAAATTAAATTCCAAAAGGTGTAATATTTGAAACAAATACCAATACATTCTATAAATTAATCAAATTAAATAGTTGCAGACAAACTGAAAACGCTGCACTTTTACTCACCATCAGGTACCGAACTTCCTTTTCATACAGCTCACTTAACCTCTGTGTATTGAAGAACTGAAAGTCATGCCTGAAAATCACACCAAAATAAAATTTATGAGTAAATATCCGTTGAGCATGCAGACAGATTAACAAATTATAAGCAAAGAAAGAAACTTACAACTGAGGCATGCGAGGAATTCGTGGTTCTCTAGGTTTTGTTGGACCTCCTTGTCGCATCGCTTGCTTGAAGTAGTCTGAATCCGAGTAACTAGACAAGACAGCAAAGAACATGGATAAATCACAAATTGATTTGATTCAGAATATGAAAGATAAAGAACATGACAGTTTTCCTGAGCCGAGTAGGAGAAACTCCTGAATATACATAAATCCAACAATGCATACAATCTTACTTGCGCTTGCGTTCCCTCTTAGGAGGTTCAATCCAGTTCTCAGCAGCCAGCTTTTTGAAGTCAATTTTGTTGTCCTCCTATACGGCACAAATCAAGGATGGTTAATTTGGAAGTAAAATAACCACAGAATAGATACGGCATCAGAAAGTTTCAAAGATAAAGAGATATATTTATCATTAAAAGGAAAGGGAATTACATACATACCGCCCAATTCCTATGTATTTGCATGTCTAACATCTAAACATTGCTTTTTACATTTATACCACTTAAATCTTTCATATCACATCAAAAACACAACTATTTTAATTTTAAAAAAGTGAAATACACATTTTCATGCACAGGAAAGTTAAATGCATGTAAGTATTAAAGTCTAGATGTTAGATACCTAAATACATAAGAAGTGAGTACAGTGTATGCAAATCTTCCTAAAAGAAAATATCATTACAGTACCTTCTCGTCATCAAAAACATACAGCTCAGCATCTGTAAAGTTGAAAAATGCGTCAGAAAGATATCTCAAAACCAGTGAAACTCAGCAGAGGCATTACATACTGTCATCCATTTTAAACTTGATTGCATCCTCAGTAAACTTTTTCATCTTCACATCAAGTTCAGCAGTTGCCTCCTCTCCTTTAGCTATAATCCGATCAATATCTTCGTCTGTTATCGTGCTGTCCTTGGAACTAAATACCATCTCAGCGCCAAACCGCACCATTTGGAGTAATTCATCTTTATTAACAGCTGCTTACAAAAAAGGCGAAAAGAAAATCACAAACCAAAGCATTCTAAGTGTTGAAAGGTGGAAAAATAGGAGAGGATTACAACATAATCAGCATATCAATACTTACCCTTCTGCTCTGCTAAACGGCCTTGTTGAATCACTAAAGCATCTAATGCGAGTTTCTTGTAAGCCCTCTCTATAACTTTTTCCTCAATAGTGTACTGCAGAATGCATGTGCTCAGTTTGATTACATCACTAAGACAATTTCCGTTAAATTAAACTAGCAAGAGATGGAGAAAGGCTAAACCTCGGTGCAGAAGCGAAACACTTGGACTTCTTTCAATTGGCCAATCCTATGGGCACGGTCTTGAGCTTGTAAATCAACTTGTGGGTTCCTATATAAGATAATGAGTAATTTAGCATAGGTATTGGGGTCAGAATAATATAGAAAAACAAAGGCTGCAAAAAACTTACCAATCGCTATCATAAAGGATGACAACATCTGCAGTAGCGAGGTTAATTCCGAGGCCACCAGCTCGTGTTGAAAGCAAGAAAACAAACTTCTCGCTTCCCGGACGATTGAATGCCTCAATTGAAACATCCCGTTCTTCACCACCAGTATTTCCATCAATCCGACAGTATTTATAACCACGAAAAATTAAGTAGTCCTCCAAGATATCTAGAAGTCTAGTCATCTGAATTTCAAACAAATGACATTAAAATTAGCATCTTGAAATAAGAAAATATCAAATCAAATGTGAAAAAATAATAAAATTAAAAAAGGATGACATAACGATTGAAGATACTAATAGGTAATATCAATCCCTTTCCCGTGAGCTGGTGAAATCATGCAAATAATTAAGCTTAACTAATAAGAAATTTAAAGGAGTCCATTAAAATTTCTGTCTATCAATCAGATAAATATTATATGATAGAGACTGTAAACCTGTGAAAATATTAGAACTCTAGAGTCCCGTTCCTTTAACTTGGGTAATAATTTGTCAAGGAGCACCATTTTTCCTGCATAAAAAATTCATGCTATCATGCATATAAAAAAGAACATATAGAAAATGAAGGAATGGAAATAAGTCCAACCTGCATTAGTAATAAGATGCTCTCCAGTTGTATAAGGAGGGCCAGGTTCTGCACCTTGGAATAGATATGGATGATTACAGCATTTACGTAGCTGCATGGCAATGTTTAAAAGACGTTTGCGCTCTCCACCGGCGTTAATAACCTCCAAATCTTTCTGAAGTAGAGCACGATAATATTGCTTCTGCATCTGGGACATCCCTACTTTTAGTATGGTTTCCTTCTTAGGTGGAAGACCTTTTTCCACATCAGACTTGAGCCTTCTAAGCAAGAACGGCCTCAAAACCTTCAAAATATTGACAAATTTAATTTCTAATCAATGGCAGGCATAGCAGACATAAATCGTGTAAGTTACAAAAAAACATGGTATCCATCTGTTACCTTATGAAGCTGTTGAACAACCTCTTGTTGATCATTTTCTCCGGATATTTGAAACCATTGATCAAAAGTTTCAGCGGAACTAAATATCTCAGGAAGTAGGAAGTTTAGAAGAGCCCAGAGTTCATGAAGATTGTTCTGGACAAGTCATGCATAGCAATGAGCTTTTCATGAGCTTCAAAATTTTAAGAAGAATCTAGAAGGTTACAATAATTATGAAATAGAGGAAAATGCATAAAATATGGGTGTGTTTATTAAAAAAAAGCCAGACTGTTAATTTTGGATGACCAATTCTACACTTTTTTTGGCCTATGGTGCATACATGAGAATGAGACTTTCAATAGCATGGCAATTTCCAGGAGAGATAAGAACAAAACTTACCTGGAGAGGAGTACCTGTAATGAGAAGCCTATAGTTTGTATTGTAGAGTCTCATTGTTTTAGAAAGAAGAGAATTTTCATTCTTTATACGATGGGCCTCATCAATGATAATGTAGCGCCAACTTAAA
This sequence comes from Phalaenopsis equestris, assembly GCF_001263595.1. Taxonomy (NCBI): domain Eukaryota; kingdom Viridiplantae; phylum Streptophyta; class Magnoliopsida; order Asparagales; family Orchidaceae; genus Phalaenopsis; species Phalaenopsis equestris. The sequence continues at coordinate 1,331,148 of NW_018165201.1, read as the reverse complement.
CGTCTCAGAGCACCTTTTTCTTTGATGGCCATCTCAAAACTAGTAACACACACATCAAATTTTCCAGCCACTAATAGGTTCTCCCTTATGTGTGCCTATAGCATTGACAAGAAAAAATAATAGTAAACACAGCTTATCTTCAGTCTATAGAAAGCCTCCAAAGAAACCAAAAATAAATAAGGAATTGAAGAAAAAAAAATTTTGGAGAGAAACTTATGCAGTCTGACCCTTTCTTCAGGATTTCCAAGAAACTTTACAGCACGCAGAATAGGACAGAAGCGTCTGATCTCCCTCATCCAATTGCCAAGAGTAGATTTTGGGGCAACCACCATGTGAGGGCCTGTTATCCCTCTAAATTCATACAAATAACCCAACAGTGAAATGGTTTGTAGTGTTTTCCCAAGACCCTGGAAAGCCAGATAGGTTTAGAACAGTGAAGCATGAATAGAAGTGTACATCAGTTCTCAAAAGATAAACACTATCTAATACGAGTCTCAGGTCATCTGTGCAACATAAATTCACTCCCCAAATAAATTCATCTTAAAAAAAAGTCTCTCTTGATTATTTAGTTCAAAAATTATGTGAACATAAAAACCCAATCTTTGATTAGGCCACAAAAGTTATGGACCCCACAAGCAAGAAATCTCACAGTAAATGTGAATTTATTTGGGGATTGTAACATCACTGATATTGCAAATCTCTGAATTTGAGAATCTTGCTATGTTTACCATCTCATCAGCTAAGATTCCATTGATCCCATTTTCATATAATCTGATGAGCCAATTAAGTCCAGCGAGTTGATAGTCCCTCATCTTCCCTTGTATACCTGCAAAAGATCAATCTTATTTAAATTCGAAGGGGACATACTGAGAACTAAAATAACAGAATTACAAGCAGAAATTAGGATAAAAATGAAATATTATGCAGATCATTCCTAAGCTTTTAGCCTGCAAGCAAGATGCCATTTTTTAAACCTTTTTCTTTCAGCAGATAATTATTACATCTATCATCCTTGAAAAATTCTCAAACGACATTTACAGAAATTATATGATGAATCCAGTGCAATAAATTAAAGGGGCATTTACATACATACCACCCAATTCTTTTGCATTTACATATCTAACACCTAAACTTATCTAACACCTAAACTATCTAACACCTAAACTTTAGTTTTTTACATTTATACTACCCAAATCTTTCATATCACATTAAAAATACCACTATTTTAACTTTCAAAAGTGATATAAACGTTTTCATGCATAAGTAAGTTCGCATATATGCACAAATTGAAGTAGGTATTAGATATATAAATACATAGGAATTAAGTGGTATGTATGTAAATCTTCCTAAATCAAAATGTAGACCCGTGCAGAACTGAAATGCCCCCCAATGCAATAAACCGACTGAAATTTAAGAACCAAATCAGATCACCCTTCGTGTAGACCAAACCTCATGCGAACTAAGCAAGCAACCCACATCCGCTTTTACCTCTCCAGTTATAACACAAATCTCTCAACCTTCCCTCTGCTCTACAGCGCCTACTTCTTGGCTGCCTTTAGCTGCAATTTAAGATTGCATACAGCTAGAGTATCATAGTGGTTGACCCTTCCTCCACAGCAGCCAAAGGCAATTCCCTTGCCTCATTTGCTTTCCTTTGCAGCCACTATTTCCCCTATTTCTCATGCTTGAAATGGCAGCCTCCAAACTACTTTCATCACCTCCTTCGACTGACCAAGATGGTTCCCCCTATCGCAGCAGCAGTAACATTATTCCTCTCGCTCTCTCTCTTCCTTGAAAAAAGCCGTCAGTAAAAAACCCTCTCCTCCACACAAACAAGATGAACTTAATTTTCCCAAAAACTTGAAATAACATTTATTCAGGATTAGAGTGGGTTAGTTAGAACTATATTTTGGTATTAGCATCTTAAGCATTTACTTCTTGTAAGCTAAGATCGATAGAGGTTGTCTATTGAGATACTCTAATTTTATTGTAATTTAGATCATTTATATTAAATTAAATAGCCTTAATTTAAGCATTTAAAATTGAAATAGATTAGGTTGTATATTTGCATGTGTGAAAATCTCTAATATTATCTAAATATTAATTTAAGGCCTATACCCTATGAAGGACCTTCATGTTGAATTTGACCTGCATTATTGGCGGAACTTTGATAGATTCAAATTTTCATATTTATTGTCACAAGGTAACCATTACTTATTAATGGATAAAAATATCATTCTTTGTTAAGAGTGCATCCATATTATTTGAATTATGTTATTCGCTACTTTGTAGAAATGTCAACTTTGTTATTAATATATTGTACTCGTAATACACATTCTTGTAGATCCCATTTTTATGTTCATAATAAAAAAATAGAATAATGATAAGATTTGCTTTGTTTTATTGATGTAAAAATTCTTATATATTAAATGAAGTTTTGAAGTTAGCATACTAAGCCTTCATGCACGTCACTTTTGTTAATTTCAGTAGATTATATTCATACAAAAAACCATGTTTAGAATATCCACAACACTAATCATAGTATTTATAATCCATTGAAAATTTGCAAAATTGTATGATTGTATACAATAATATATAGGTTGGTAGAATCATATTGGATATTAACTGAACCGACAAACCCACAAAATAACGACTTTACAAAAAAATCATTTGAGTTTCCTGAGATTATCATTTAGCTTCCTAGTTTCAATATGTTTGACAAAATCAACTTTAAATATATATATATTGAACTACAATTCAGTAATAAAATAACTCTTAAGTCATATATTAGTGAGTCATGAGTAAATTGTATATGGTTGCATGGTGAGATGCAAAATTGATTGTTATTGATTTATATTCATTAAATAATTAATCATAGCTATCACCATATTAGACATCAATTCAAAACATATGATAATACATTTAAGTAAAATATAATCATGGAGATTTGGCAACAATTTAATGTCATTCATTATTTAATAGTATATATAATAAATCATCTTATTTTATTGTTCATAATACATGTCCAATACAATATCGTTTATATATGAATAGATAGCATTTATTTGTTGAGTTTAATTTATCAATAATATTGCTAAAAAAGCTTTCTCATGATAACTTCTAATTTTCTATCGATGTGCTTGATTAATCTCCACCATAGGAGCTAATTATTCAGTGTTAGGCTCATTTTGGATATTTTTAATTTATATATTAATTATTGTATTTCTTAGGGAGATTTATATATTAAGTTGCGAAGTTGTTTTCTTATATTTTATTTTCATTGGATGCCCCATTTCCTTGTTGAACATTTGTTGTGTTTTAGTACTTAAAATAAAATTTTATTTTCATTGCTTGCTCTTATTATTTATATTATTTATATATGAATTTTTTTCATTTTTTTCATTTTTTGAGTAACAAAAATGCTTATGTACTTTCACCAAGTCTCGTATTGCCATGGTGTGTTGTCTTTTAGGCTCAAGTTATGACATGAACTCCCTACATCACGTGATTGCACCAAGCTATGTCACCTCAATTTGTGATCTTTGCACAAAATTGGCTCTCCCTTTATTGTCGTAGTTTTGCTCTCTTAAGGATATTGACAAAACTAGGGCATTGCACTCACACTCACCTCCCGTTCCTCCCTTAAGCTGCCAACCTTCCTCGTGCAACTCTTCCTTGTATCAAGAACTTTATTAGCCACAAACCTCCATCTCCATCAAAATTATAAGGAAAATGCCAACTCCTCTCCCTTTAAGTTTTCTTTCAATGTCACTACAATCAATTTTGCCTCTTCCTGCTTGCAAAAATTAATTTGTGTTCTTTTTTTTTCGATCATTTATTTTATAAGCCTTTGTTCCATTCTCATCTTGATAAAGGCAGCTCAAATCCCGTTTTATCATAAATTTAAGCTTTGATTTAGTTGAATTTTAAATAAATTAAATCAAAATATTCTAGTTTTTTATGACTAACAATTAATCCAAGTTGATTGATGAGTTACCTCAATTGTTTAAGTTATATCTATTATTAATAGTTAATTTAAATGCCAACATTTGCAAACTCATAATTTATTGAAATGTTATATTGTTTAAAGCTTTTGAGTTAATGCTCCTCAAATATTAATTATTTTTTATCATGGAGTGTGATTTCAGAGTTGTGACCCGAGGTAAGTTACCATCAATTAATATAGAAAGAACACACCCTCCTTTTATTCAAGTTGTTATCTCTATTACTTATAACATGTTTCATAAATATTTTGAAGTTGTCAGCTATGCTTTAGCATTCAGTTATTATTGCACATGTTTAGTAGATCCTTTTTAATGTTATTAATGAATTACCATATATGTAAATAGATTTATCTTAACTGTTATATAAATTGCTAAATATTCAAATGAATTATATGATAGCAATATTCATTTTCATACGCAGTGCTTAGTTCAATACAATAACTCTAATCTATGCAAATCACACTTTATTATGATGCTAGCAAAGGTTATATTGATTATAAATTACTAACTAGAGACTTATAATATAAATAAATTGTACGTGTATATTTGCAAGGGATATACAAGTCAATAAACCCTTTTAGATATTAGCTAACAGGTTTGGTGTGTCCATAGAGTGATATTCTTCAGAGAATTAATGGATTTTCATGGTTTGGTACATACATTCCCAATTCAAGGTGACTAATTCATGCTTTTACTCTCATAACAATATTTTTATGCATAAATGTGCAGCAATAAGCGCCATCCTACCCATGCATTTACTCCAAGCCTTCACAATCATGGAGAACATACTTATAGAATAATTTATCTATCTCTGTGAAAGTAAAGATGACTTTATTTTGAGCTAAACATCAAAGAGAGCTATAAAATAGAACTAAAAAATGAAGGCAAAAATATCCCTCTCACACTAATGCCAAAACATGCCAGGCCAACTCACTTTAGCTTTCAATTCTGCATAATTGCAAAATACAAAGATCATATTATCTTCCAAAAATCAACAAGCCTGTTTAAAAACTTGAATTGACATTTCTAAACACTTACAATAGACTATAATCACATTGTCAAGCATTCATATTTAGTTGTTATGGGATAACCTTCAATCTCAAAAATGTTTAACAGCAACCAATCTTTATATTAAAAAAATGAAAAATTTACATACATGGCACACAATCCTATGTATGTACATATCTAAAACTTAAAAGATCGATATTTACATTTATAACACTTTGGTAGCATGAGCCTATGCATGATAAGCGTATTTCACAATTTAAAAAAAAAATTGTGATGTTTTTTATTCAATATTAAAGAGTTAAGTGTTATCCAAACAAATATGAAAAATTAGATAATAGATATGTAACGTAAAAATTGTGCAGTATGTATCTAAATGCGATAATTCATGATTATTAGGCAACTATAATGGGATTGACCCTCAGTAATGGCTTAAAAAACACAATTTAAAGTATTTGAATCTTTTTTGTTCTTTAACGAGCACAATTAATATGTCATTACATATCTAACAACAAAATTTGCGTACATATCAGGCTTATAATAGACTATGATCCTGCTGTCAAGCATTCATATTTTGTTGTTATGGGATAATCCTAAATACATTTACATACATACCACGCAATTCTTATGTAGTTACATATCTAACAACAAAATTTTCATACATACCACACTTACAATAAATTGTGATCGTGTTGTCAATCATTCATATTTTGTTGTTATGGGATTGCCCCTAATCATGAAAATGTTTAACAGTAACCAACCTTTCTGTTAAAAAGGGTTACATTCATAGCAAACATTTCCTATGTATTTACATATCTAACACTTAAATTTTGATATTCACATTTAAAACACATTCATAGCTAATTTCACTTTTAATAAATTAAAAAATAGTGATCTTTTTTATGTAATATTAAAGATCTGCGTATTATGCATATGAATATGAAATTTTAGGTGTTAGATATGTAACTACATAAGAACTCTAGAACCTTTTTTTTTTACTAAACAAAGTGACACTGAATGGTATAATTTCCAATGGGTTTGACATTCATATTAACATTTAATATGAATCTAACCAACATTTTTATCTGATAGAACTTAATGGAATTCAGTATTCACCTATCTATGCCAGCTTTAGTTGCTTTGATTACAAATAATTTAAAACACATAAACAAAGAAGAAAATATCACGTGGATGCTTAGCAATTGTTCTGTTGAAATGTTTGAAAAGAATCGGTAAGTTAAATTTCATAAGCTAGTTCAGGTCAAGGATAGACTTAATTCGGGAATAACAACATAAAAGTTTGTGCACATGAGAGCCTAAGTTTATTTTAAAAGGAAAAGAAATAAAATTTTTCTCATAATTAAAGAAAAAAAGAGGTTTTCATGCTATGGATAAAATATTAGCTGGAAATGCAAGTATGATGGTTGTGATACCAAACAGGTCCCTTCAGCACCACGAAAATCATCTAAAAGGATATCTATTGGCATCTAGAACTAGACTAGAGTATATATAAAAGAATATCTACTGGTATTTAGAACTTCGGTCGAGTAGATCTAAGAGAAAATTTATTGGTAAATAGAAATCAAAAGTTCTCCATTATGTCATAAATACAAAAAAAAAAGTATCGGCATGACATTGATAAAATATTAGCTTAAGTAGTAAGGCAATTACATGATGGTTGTGATACCAAGCGGGTCCCTCCAGCACCACCAAAGCTATTTTCTTCCTCCTTAAGGTACTCTTCATCTTCTTCCTCCTCGGTGAGCTTGGAAGCATGACGACCTCTACAAATTTGTTGTTGTACGATTAATGCATAGAAAATGGTTGAGTTGCATTCAACAATTAAAAATCAACTTCATGCAAAATAAATAGTTTCCTTCAAATATAGGAAGATTACTGATTGTACGCAAATTAACAAGTTTCAATTAACCTAAAAAGTAATGCACAAAACGTGCTGATGCTCGCATTTTAACGGGCAAAGGCCTCAAAATCATATTTTCAACATCAAAACTTGTGTTAAATGTATTATAAAATACATAAAGAAAATCAAAAGAACATAGCTAGTAAGAGATACAGCAATAATTCACGGGTATCAAATATCATGAAATTTGAAAGTAAATGAAGCCATGTTTAAAAATATTAAGTAGTCAAATAGAACTACAAAAATAACTTCGTTTATTACACTGTTTCAAATCTTTTTAGATAACGCCTCTGGCAGAAAAAAAAAATTCAGTTTCAAAAGTAAAAATAAAAATAAAGATCAATAATTCATATAGTGAACTCCAATTAATGATGATAATGATGAGGTTCATTGTGAATATTTGAAAGCGAGAGTAAAAGAATCTGACAGATTGATCGATTCTGTAATTTTCTGACAAATATAATAAAATTAGACCAGCAAAATAAAATATTACCTTCCTCTAGGCTTCTTATCCGATACAGATTGAGAACCCTTTGCAAAATGTGCAAATATCTCAGTCTGTTGAAGTAAATACTTCAGTCGGCCCTTCCCCTTGTTATTCTAACAATGCAAATCAGTAATCAGCAACAGCTATTACATGTTAGAATTAAGATGGAGGGATTTCAATTAAATTATGACATTCACAGACCATGTCAGCATCAATGGCAGCATTCTGGGCATCTAATAACTCTTGAATCTTTTGCTTCTTCGTTCTTTGCATCTCTCTCAGCCTAGCTTTTTCACGCTTCCCAATTTCAACCTTCTCAGATGCTTCGTCAGTCTGAAAAAACACACAATGAAGATATTTTCAGAGCATAAACTCGGACAAAAATAACCTCGCATACAAAGCACGAAACTCATTCAACCCATGCTTGCCCATAGTCTTAATCTTGTAAGCTCCAGTGCAAGCAATGACAATGATCAACGAGACCATCGCTAGAACAACCAGAAAATGTGACCGCTAAAAACAGTTGAAAAAACCAGGCAAAATAGAAATTAAAAAAAAATAGATAACATCAAAATAACCTAATTAAAAAGCATAAAAAACAACCAAGAATCAGTCCTTCAAAATTTACTTCCTGTTAAAAACATGTAAACATCGAAAAGCAAAGCTTGAAAACCATACATTAAAAAAAGAATATTAAAACAAAAAAAAAAAAAAGCAAATCGAAAGAAGCAAAGATTATTTCAATGGCCCAATCCCATCTCACAACCTCCTCATCCTCCTCGTCTTCCGTCTTCAAGTCCCCCAAGGCACGATCGTCTTCAGTTGATTGCGAGTCCTCGCCCACGATCCCCGCCCCCGCGACGGCCTCGAGCTCCTCCTGGTCCTCCATGTCCGCAGAGATCTGGTTCTGTTGCTCCTCATCTTCCTCCGAGGTGGAGATCGATCCACTCGACGGTGTCTCCGCCGTCAGATCCTCCAGATCAGAATGCTTCGCCATGGAGAATTCGAGGGTTTCCGCGAGACGAAAGAGCGAGAGAGGATTCCAAATCACTCAATTTTACATCAGCGCGTGGGTTTCGCTCGTGTGGGGGTTGGTCTGGTGTGCGAAATATACGCAGCTGCTCGGGGTTTCCCGCCAAAATATTTAGATGTAGCTAAATAATATATATTAATATTAATTTTGTATTAATCATGTTCTTATATTTTCATGCTCAAAGTAATTAAGAATATATATATATTTATTTATTTTTTAATTTCTATTTACAAATCTGTATAAATTATGTTTAATCGTATTACTCATTATTAAACTCAACGAATTTAATACTATTATAACTCAAATTATTTTTGACAATTATATATAATAATTCATAAATAGTCTGAAATATTCTTTAATCAGCATTTTAATATAAGACATCAGTCATATATATTAATAAGTGAAATTGAGCTGATAATAATATATTACACAAAAAAATATTTTTTTTTATTAATTTGACAAGGGTTATAAAAAGCCTTAAGATTCATCCTTAACTTACCTAATGCAGCAATTTATATCAACTATATCAAATATTTTTTTATATTATTAATAATTTTTTTTTATTTAAAAGTGTAGCTCTTGGCATATTATGCATGTCATAAATGTCTCAAATGAGGCTTTTCATACACTAAGGTGATTTCAAAAGCTTTAGAAAACAATGTCGGTTTAATTATTTACAAACTAACACTTTTCTTTGTCATTTATTGTTTCGTACTCTCAACATTATACTTCACAACCTCAATAAGGGGATTTTTTTTTTTTTTTTTTTGGCGAGCACTCAACTCGCCTTTTTGTGCAAATTGAAGGGTGGCAACCTTAGCTTCCATCTTTAACAAATAAGCACTGATCTTATCCTAGTTTCTCTGCAAACATTCAACACCATTAACCTCTTAGAGGTCTTTTAGTGATTTTATATTTGACCTTAAAATGTTCTTGAATTCACCTTTAGTGCGATGGGTTAGGCTTAAGTCAGCTTTAATATATAAATGTTGTGCATGACTCAAATGGTCTAATTAGAGACCCCATAAAATAACTCTAATAAGATCTTATGGCAGAGAATTTCCCAAACCTCCTTAAATTGGATCATCATGTATACAGACATGCCGATTTGACTTTTATAAACAAAGCTAAATGATTAATTCAGAATCCTCATTACAATGGGGATATTGTCAATATGGTGGTTGAGAATGATATTTATATATGAGGGAAGCCATAAAAATATGTCAATTATAATCCATGTATTAAAAAAAAAGTTGGTTGAAGCCATAGAGGTTACCTATATTAGCATCAGTGAGTCTTAAGAAGGTTGACAATAACAACATTAAATATTAATTATCTCATTTAGCTTTCTAACGATGACAATAAAGCTTATTTGGCCTAATGATACTTCACTACCTATCAAGTTTTCCTCTAGGTCATCATTTGTTGCAAGCAAGTCATAGAAGTGGTAAAAAAATTTAAGTAAACCAATATAATAGTTATTTCCTCTAATTCCCATCCAAAGACTATAGTTAGGAATGGGGAAGGTTTAAAGCAACATGACTCTTGTGATTTTGACAAATGTCTTCTTTTCCATAAGACTCTCAAAAGTCTTACAAATATATAACTTAATGTTAAGGATATTATGCAGCCCATTTACAAGATTTTAATTTTCTTGGCTGAAGTGGAAACATATATTCTTCTTCCTCCTCCTCCAAGAAAAATTAACAGTGTTATAGTGGGTAGCTCAATGATTATGGCCTTTGTCTTCCATTGATTTTAGGTTGAGTAGTGAGTTGTCCCATCATCCTCTCCATGTTTGTCTTCTAGATACTTCATAATAATGACCCTTTTGAGTAAAGGTAGTTCCTCAAGAATCTTACCCTTCACATTTTCATCGGGGGCGAGAACGCGAGACACTTTTATCATTCCCTCTGACATATCAATATAAATGGTTGAAATGACACTTCTTTTGGACCTAACAACCTTTTCTACATTACCATTAAAATTTATTAAGAAGTTGATGGCAGTGCATGGGAACTTAATTAAAGAGTAAAACTTTATTGTTTTATTGCTATTTAAGACTATCTATTTTAATCTATTTTATTAATTTTATCAATTTATTGATTGTATCATTCCTATTGCTATAATAATTATTAAAGTGAATCTTGAATAGTCATAAGTCATGACATATTCATATATTTCTATTATAAATGATTTAAAGTGTCGAGCTGTTGTCACTTATAGTTCGTATGCTTAAAAGATGATAAAATATGTTTTCCTAATTGATAATAAATACATAATTATATGGTTTAGTTTGGATTACCCTACTACTAACTCATAGTTTGATAAGGTATGTGTTTTAGCATGACATAAGCATCTATGTTATAACAATGGATCATTAAGATACAATTTTAAACATCTAATGTTATCAACATCCGATGTAACAAATTCTAAAAAAATAAATAGTATTAAATCCATGACCAATGAAATAAAAGTATCATTCAATTTAATTAAACAGTTGATATAATAGAATTGAATAATGTACCCATTATTATTAAACTGGCTAAAATTGATTAGAGAGTGTTTTAGTACATTACCTAGTTGTAAGACCTACTCAATAGCGTGAGAGCTAAAGCTAATGGCATCAGGTCTAGTTATTATTATTATTATTATTATTTGTGTGTTGTCTCATAGTGACAAAAATGCATCATTTATTGGTTATAGTAACACTTAAATGGTGAAATCTCTCATATGCCTCAAGCATCCGTTGTTTAAGTATTGTTTACTTTCATTAATCTTATAGTGAAGGCATACTTGTACGATAACTTACGCTTCTAGTTTTGAAACCAAGATTACTTCTAGTCCAAAAATGAATAACAAGATCGACACGTGTAGTACATGTCATATTTATTCGAGCATGTGTTCATTCAAGTATTCAAATATAAAAGAAAGCTCTGTGACACTAGCCTTACACTCTAGCTATATATCCCAACTCACCATACAATATGAACTTAACACTTATTTTCAAATACAATTATGCATGATGTACCTTACTCTTAGATGTATAAGTCCTTGTATGAGCAATATCTATAAAAAAAAGTTATTTTCATGTTTTATTACAGTGACAATTTTGCTTATTCCTTTTTTAATATACAATATTTTCTTTTAAAATTTATAAGAACCTTATTCATCTTAAACATAAGACCATAAACATCATCCTAAAAACTTTTTATTGTTTATCTTAGTTGTTTGATTGCTAAGTTTTTCATGGACGATCTCTATATAGAGTAAGAGTTTGAATAAATAATTACAACCATTTATTTTTATTTTTAAAATAAATGGTCATGATTAATTGTATTAAAATGTTTCATCACACAGAGTTAATCATTGTTTTAATCAATGATGCTTGATCTTTGAATAGATGGTTGGGAATGATCTCAGCTCGCATCTAGGTCCTCCGCGGATTAACAAGACTTATCATGGCACATACCAGACACATATAATTTTCATGTTAATATCTAGCTATTTAAATAGTAAATTTGATTAAGGTTTCTTAAGAACATTGTTTTGAAGTTCAAAAAACTATATTTGAATAAATATAAATACAATAAAACATGAATAAATGCCATATAGAATTTAAAAAAAAAAATTAAAGAAAAATAAATTAAAACCAATGTTTTAATGAAATAATTTAATTATATAATTAAATTATTCATTGTGTTTGGTATGGACGCAGTTGCGGATGAAGTGACATGGGTTGGCTTAACTCTACAACTATGCTTAAGTGTCCACCACACTGAGGATTCCTGCACAACTTGCATCAATTCCTTTACATGTGAAAAGGCCTTTACAAACAGACTGCCACTCTGAGATAATATCCGACACACCCTCGCTGCTACTGAGATACCCTCTTGATTTTCCTTCTTTGCAGCGAGGGTATCTCCTCCATTCTTTTCACCATCACACTAAGATAACCATACAACAAACACAACATAAGAAAAAAAAAACAATGGAAGAGCAAGTTCTTACATATGTAGTAAAGAAATCATGGACTCAACATATTTTTCAAACCATCAAATGAATCTTCTTTGTATAAGCAAACATTTCTTGATCCGTCTCTTTCTCCTTTTCAAATATCTCTTTTAAAAAAGATTATTTTTAATGAAAAAAATTGGTGGTTGTTCGAATTATGAAAGCTCATGGATTTTCTTTTTTATGTACTATTGTGAGCTCAAAATCATAAGAGGTTTGTAATGTCTTAACCCAATACATTAAACCACTTAAAGAAAATCATTTCATATTTTTTTTGCCAATTAATCCCTCCAAAATCCAATATTTAACTACTTAATTCGATTTTAAATTGATATTTACAGTCATTAGGTTTTTTTCTTAAAATTAATACTTATGAAAATCTGCAAGGATTTACAGAGCCTTCAAAAGCTTTGTTGAGTCTCACAAAATATTATAAAGGCCCGTTATAATTATTTTTACCTTCCAAATTCCTTAGAATTATAGGGAGAGTTGTGAATATGTATGGATACTCACATGAAATTGTTGGAGGCCCATTAACTCATTTTTATAATATATTTTAAGAAAATTAAGACATCTCTTAATTGCTTTTTTGTAGAAAAGGAATTGTGTTATAATGGGTGATATAGTAAGATTTTTTAGAGTAATTTAGCCAAATGTTAAAAAAGTTTTATTGGGCTTATTGATCTTCCTTCATTTGAGGGCACATCTTCATACTAACAACTACTAAATATTTCTTTTAAATTAGGTAGAAGAAAGTCCATGCATTATGGTTTCTTAGAGTTATAGATCTTATTGCATGATACTACATTTAAAAGTACAAAAAAATGATACGTTTGTTTATTGTCATAATATTTACTCGTGATACTTCATTTATTGTCCTGAAGCCAATGGTTTAGCTGAAGCCCTTAACTAAATCTTAGTTTAGTTGAATAAGAAAATTTTAAATGAAAAAAAAAGAAGAATCTTGTCATGACAAGATAGAAGCTTTATATGCCTACCATATCACATATAAGGCTTTAATTCAGCCCACTACTTATGCATTAGCTTTTGGGTTTGAAGTCGTGCTTTCCTTAGAAGTAGATATTTTTTCATTATAGATTGCCCTTAATAGTGAAATTATCAATAAAAAGAATGCACAACACAAGCGGGGAGAATTCGATGGTATGAATAAGAAACACTTACAAGCACATCAAGATATTGACTTGTGTTAAGCTCATATGGTGGAGGAACATGATATATTGGTTTGATCCAAGACATTGAAAGCTAGAGATTTTTGCAATGGCAAATCATAACTCTACAAAAATGATAGAAATTTGAGCACATTTGGTCATGCCTTTTTATAGCAGAGAGAGTATACTAGAAAGATTTTTTAAGTTAATAAAGCTCGAAGTTCATCATCAAAATTGTGATAAGTAAAGAAATTCACACAACTATGTATAGTTCCCATGAAATAGGTTCAGCCATGTAAAAATCTTATAACTTGACATTATCAATAAGGGAAATTTACATACCTAGCACCCAAATCTTCCGTAATTATATATCTCACACCTAAACTTTCATATATATATATATAGCACTTTGGTGTTATAAACATTTGTATGAAAATTTATATTTCAATTTTTAAAAGCGGTAATAATTGTGTAAATATAAAAATTTAGACGTACGATATGAAAATACATAAGAATTATGTGCTATATGTAAATGCCCCTATCAATAAACAATTATTGTCATTTTTATTATTGTTATATTTACATTGGAATCATAGAAAAAAGTTTGTATGCTTCACACTTCTTAAATATGGAATTCTAATTGAGTCCCCTTTTGAAGTAAAAAAATATAGACTTTTAGAATGAAAATTAAAGCACGATATGTGTTATTTGGTTTAGTTCTAATAAATGGGTGTAAAAGTTGCCAAAACCATAAAAAAAGGGGATTTGGGGACAATTCATTCATTTTCAGGCTTAATTTCAACAAACTTCTATTCAGATTAGCGAAACTTAATGATTTTTTTACCTTGTAGTGATGTTTACATACGCAGCACTCAAAACATTATTATTCACAAATCTAACACCCTCTTTCGACTATGTTTCAAATTCTCACACAAATACCAAAATTCATGATAAAAACGAACCCATAATTTTCATCTTTATCAAATTGTCCCCAGTTTGATCGAGGCATATCACATGGGTGCTAGATTTCATAAATAACAATATTTCAGGTGCTGTGTATGTTATTTGTATCACAACTTTTGCAAAAGCAGGAAAACTATAGTATAACTGAAGACTGAACCTATTGATATAAACAAGCCAAATATAAACAATTTATTAAAAAAAAAGAACTTACTGATGTGAACAAGACTAACCATCAGAAATTGATCCAAGTAGGGCTATAGAACTGAGAAAAATGTAGTTGTCCAAATAAATAAATACATACATAAAGTATGATCATTTTTTATCCGTGTTAAGAATAGTGAAGAATGCATTGGAACCTCACCATATGCATAATGCATCGACAGCTTTAATATTAATTCTGGATACTGCTCCTCAGCCAGAAATGGAGATGTGACCAATCTGATCTATGTACTGTTACAGCTTGAATAAGACATCAGAAAACTGGATTAAATAATGGAAGGGGGTAAAAAAACTGCCCTTACATGATCCAAAGATAAATGAGAAATATTGCTATTGGGAAATCAGGCCCTCGTTTGTAGGAATGAGAAATATTGCTATTGGGTAAGGAGCTCACATTAGAAGTGAGATTCAAAAAGGGTAAGGCGCGGCAGGGACGTCGATTAAAGACGCGGAATTATAACCGAATGTACTGATTGGGTGATCGAATTTGCATGTCCGACCGAATTTGCAGGTACCATGTTGAGTATAGTAAGCACAGGGCTGAGCCCCCTGCAAGCAATTTTTTGAAGTTGAGTTAATGGATTCATTTCAGTTTGATTATCAGAACAAGCTAAGGAAATTAAAATTTTCCCAATAATGAATTGGAAAACATGATGAGGCAAAGCTTTACTGTAAAAAGTTGCAATCCAGATTTTAAAAAGATTTGTATGTTTTGTAGCATTCATGGCTTAATATTTGCAAATAGAATAAGATATTTGGGTTTTTGAGACTGTTCATAGAAAAAGCTCGTCTTTTGGAGAAATTATTCATGTCCGATCTTGGTGTTCGATCACAATTTTTTTGTTTGTTTGTTTTTTTTTAAATGGGTCCCACCAAAATATAGTTTTGCTGTGATTGACGGTTGAGATCGGACAGCGCATGCATCTCTGCATGCGTTGTCCGTATGGAATAATTTTTCCATCTTCTGACCACAATTAGCAGACATTCAATAACTTCGAAATCATTCAGGAAATGGAAATTAAAAACAAACTTCTCAAGTGTTATGTACTAAATGGAAAAATCAAAATTCGAAAGGGAAAAACACAAAATAAAAATAAATAAATAAATTTCCTTGAATGCGTAATTTTCTACAATAAGTAAGCCGAGTAAATTGCAGCAACAATAAAATCACCATCAGTACCACATTTGCTATTGAATGGTAGATGCTCATCCATTTATGGATTTGGGAGCGAAAGCAAAGAGAATAAAAAAGCTGCTAGAAGAATAATTAAAATACTGACTCATAGGATGTAACGTTTTGTTGCTTTATTACCGTGAGAGGAATTGAAAGTGTCGAATAAAATGGGAGAAAAAAGTGATCAGAGAGTGGAAAGTGATCAGATAGTCGTAGAGGGGAAGAAGAAACAAGGAGACAAAAACCTAGCAGAGAGGGAGAGGAAACTAGCGGATCGAAAGCCAATAGACCAGTTCATCCTATAAATTGAACTAAGAGGCGGGATCTCTCGTTCATGCATTCAGAGAGTGGAAAGGGCATTGTGTGCTTTCTTACCCAAGAAGACGACCTTGTAAACCTCATGCTCGAGGGAAGAGGAACGCAACTTTGTTCTACTATGTCGAGTCGAGTCGAAGAGGAAGATGGAGGAGGAGCTTCCTTTCATGCGTAAGACTTCGATCGTGCCTTAAAAAGTGTGTCGTGCAGAGGAGGAGGCACTAAGTTGAGGAAGCCGAAGCCAGCTCGTATGTTTGCGAGTAGGCGAGCAAGCTTCGGCTTCCACCTTGATCCTGAATCTTGTTGGGTATATGCAATGAACAACTCCGTAGACGTAAGCATATTGTCGCTGTTCACAGTTCACTGCGCCGCCCAATTTTTTCTTCCCTGCCCTAGAACCTCGCTCTGATATCAGTTATTGTGAAAAACAACAACAATAAAACGGAAAATCGGATTGAGAAAAATCGCAAAAATTGAAAACACAGCGGAAACACACAGATTTACGTGGTTCGGCAAATTGCATATATCCACGAAGCTGTAGAGGATTTTATTACTTCGAGGAAATACATCGTCGACCACGTCGCTTTACAAGAACTCTCTCTCTCTCTTTCTCTTCACCTTCTCTCTTTCTTTCTACTCGAGAGCCTCACGGTAGAAGAATAAAGGAGAGCACTCAGCTAAAGAGTATCAAACGAGAGAAGAAAACTTGCATCGTGCAATCAATTTACACCTCAAAATTGATCCTTTCCCGCTCCTTTTAATTCCAGCAGAGAAGAGTTTAATCATCCATATTTGGCCCATTATGGCAAGGCCCAATTAAGGAAGCAGCAATTCACTTATTCCAAAAGGAGCAACGGTGAGAGAATAAGGCAGCCTTCAATTAGCGAAACCAGATGAAGCGGGAGATTAATTTAGAACTTAATTAATTCGCAAGGATTAATTAAGAAAGCAAATAATAGGAAATTAATTCGACAGATAATTTCCTAAGATGCACAATACCGCCCAATTTGCATGTAGTGGACCAGACTCCACTTAACACAACAATTCTCCCACTTGGAGACTGGGACACTAACTGCATCACCTTTCTGCAACATCATCTACTGATTGTACCGATCTTTTCCTCTAATATGATATCCTCTACTTCTGCAACTCAAAACCCCGGTTTTCATGTCAGAAGACCAACTGAAGTTGCACACAACTTCAATTTCTCAAGAGTAACATCCTTAATTGACATATCAGCGTCAACATTGTCTTGTACCTCTAAGCTCTTTCATGGGTTACTCATGAATCTGCTTACAACTCTCACTGCATAGGCAATATCCGGCCTTAGTTGAAGACCTTTTTCATTAAGTCCAGTCTTGTACCACTTACTGTCATCAAGCGCAGAACAGTCTTCATTCGGTACACCCACTTGTCATGCAATTTCTTCTCCCATAGTAGAAATTTTGTCAGCTCCCACTTGCTCAAACTTTCATTTTGCAAGATTACTTCAGAGCTCTATGGTTCTCCACCATTAGACCGTACAAGATCTAGTTTTTTCGCCTTTGATGCTCTGTCACCTTTTAGAAAACGGACTTTCTTCTGATTTCCCATAATGCACCTCTGACTCATGTGCCCACATCTGAGTAAACTTGTAGTCATGTATAGTGTGTTAGTTTTCTTGCCCCGAGCCGATACTAATGCTTCTTTGATAACCTTCCATGTGCTATCTGAGAAAACTACTGAATGACCACCCTCATTGAGCTGCCCAACAGAAATGAGATTTTTCTTCAACTCAGGAACGTGCCTGACTTTTTGCAAAATCTACTTGCTCTTGTTAGGGAGTGTAATATCAACTTCTCCCATCCTCACCACGTCCAGAGATTTTCCATCAGCCAGATGTACCTTCCCAAAGTCGCCTGCAACATAATTTTGCATCATCTCCTAATGGAACGATTTATGGAAGGAAGCCCCTTAATCCATTATCCAGTCATTAACAAAACTGTAAACTATCAATAATAGCACATCCTGTATTTCTTCAGTTATAACATTAGCATCATCATTCTCTTTCTTGAGATTCCTGCAGTTCTTTTTTTATGTGACCAGCCTTGCCACAATTCCACCAGGTTGTCTGCTCCAGACTTTGATTTTGAACAATCAGTGCCAAACTCGAACCCGAGGTCTCGCCAAAATCTTTCCTGCGCATATTCTCAACCAAAATCAAATCACAAATACCATCATATTTCAGTTTAGATTTACCTGCAGAACTGATAATTGTCATTCTTATGACTTCTCAGCTATTTGACAATGAAACCAACAATATCAACGCACATATCTCATTATCAAAATCAAATTTAACATACGACAATTGATTTGTGATATTATTGAACTCATTCAGGTGTTAAGAAACAGACACACCTTTTGCCATCTTCAGGTTGAGTAACTTTTTCATCAGGTGCACATTGTTATTCGTCGATTGCTTTTCATAGCAGTAGTCCTCTCATTGATGACGTTGTGGGCAACGGATTTCGACAGGACAACGAATTTCGACAGGGTTAATCGTATAACCCCCAGAACCTGTCGGTCTAACAGATTCCATTCCGCCTCGTCCATCTTTTCCAGCTTCTTTCCCAGTAACGAGAGATGAAGTTTCTTCCCATAGAGGTAGTCCTCTATCTGCATCATCCAATAAGCAAAATTTGTGTCATTGAACTTCTCGATCCCTGATGTCATCACTTCATCTTCGCCCATCGTTCTCCCTTCAGCCCAAACCAAGGCTCTGATCGAGTAGGCGAGCAAGGCTATTGGGTTGTTCACTAAGTCGCGCGAATCCTTCGTCTTCGCGACTTTCCTTCTCGACGACCACCTCAACAAGCTCATACGCTGCGAGAGACATTTCTTCATTCTAAGAGACTCCAAATTCTGGTATTATGAGTCATACCTAACAAATCTCCACATTGGCGAATATCCAATCCCTTTAAGAGAAATGCATATACCAAAAAATCTCCACCTTGACGAATATCCAAGCACTTAGAAGAAATACATATGCATAACAAATCTCCACCTTGACGAATATCTAGTCCCTTAGGAGAAATACATATGCCTAACAAATCTCCATCTTGACGAATATCCAACACCTTAGGAGAAAATATATTATGGAGTTTCTTATGCACCAATGTGGGTTGGGCCACCACGCTTTCGCTGCGCCATCGCTGATCCCTAAACCCACTAAATTCCAAGAGACAACTCTTCAATTCCAAGAGACATCTCTTCATTCCAAGAGATTCCAAATTCTGGTATTATGAACCATACCTAACAAATCTCCACCCATCATTCTACCTTAGAGCCAAATTCTGGTATTATGAGCCATACCTAACAAATCTAGAAGAACACACAGAGATTTACATGGTTCGACAAAGATTCCTACATCCTCCAATAAGCTCGTACGCTTGGTCGCTTTCCCAGTAACAGAAGATGAAATTTCCTCCCATAGAGGTAGTCCTCTATCTGCATGTTTGAACTTCTCGATCCCCTATGTTATCACTTCATCTCCGCCCATCGTTCTTCATTAGATCCGAAACCACGGCTCTGATACCAACGGTTGAGAAATTAGGGTAAAAAAATATAAGAATTGACACAAATCCAGAAGAACACAGAGATTTACGAGGTTCGACAAATATGCCTACATCCTCGGAAGCAGAACGATAATTTTCTTTTCAATATTCAGAAAAGAGTACAAAATACAAGATTCGGAATCTCGGGATCTCAGAGACTCACAAAGGGTTACAAACATGACATATATATAACTCTATAGTACAATATGTAATTACTTAAATTATTCTTGTACCAATCCGTGAGGTGTTGCTCCCACACCCCCAACCCACATAATGAAACTCCTTCGATTGGACAGATCCTTCCGCTCCACTTCGCTCGTGGGCTCCGCTCCGCTTCAACATCTGTCCCATTTATGGTATATGAGTCATATCTAACAAATCTCCACCTTGGCGAATATCCAACCCCTTAGGAGAAATAAATATGCCTAACAAATCTCCACCTTGGCGAATATCCAACCCCTTAGGAGAAATAAATATGCCTAACAAATCTCCACCTTGGCGAATATCCAGCCCTTAGGAGAAAACACATCATGAAGTTTCTTATGCACCAATGTGGGTTGGGCCACCACGCTTTCGCTGCGCCCTCGCTGATCCCCCCAACCCACTAAATTCTGGTATTATAAGTCATACCTAACAAATCTCGACCTTGGCGAATATCCAAACCTTTTAAGAGAAATGCATATACCCAACAAATCTCCACCTTGAAGAATATCCAATCACTTTGGAGAAATATACCATGGAGTTTCTTATGCACCAATATGAGTTGGGTCCTTTTAAATAGTTCCTTAATTAAGTTTTCAAGAAAAAATAATTTTCCTTAATTGAGTTTCTAAGAAAAAATGTATTTCCCTTAATTAAATTTCCAAAAAAAAATTTCCCTTAATTAAGTTTTCAAGAAAAAAAAAGGACATTCCCTTAATTAAATTTTCCTTAATTAAACTTTCTCATAAATCCTTTCCCTTAAATTTTCAAGAAATGTTCCGCCTCCGCTTCCAGAAAAGCTCTTTTTTTTTTCCAGAAAAGCTCCGTTTTTCTTCCAGAAAGAAATCTTTCCTTTCCCGAGTACAGCAGCAGATTCCCTTTTCTTGTCTTCCCTGCGTCACAGAAAATCTCCGCGTGCAGCAAGATTTTTTTGGTTAATAGGAAGAAATTTCTTTTTTTGCCTCTAGAGAAATCTGAAAAATATCCCTTCCAAGTTTCTTCTCTGTAGCAAAGGAATAAAATCAGAACTTATTTTCTTCCAATTTTCTTCTTCACCTCCCGCAAAGGAATAAAATCGGAACTTGATTTCTCTTCCAATTTCTTCTCCGCAATAAAATCGGAACTTGATTTCCTTCCAATTTTCTTCCGCCTCCAGCAAGGAATGAAATCGGAGCTTCCAATTTTTGCCTCTACTCTAGGCTGACGCCGAACCTTCCTTGCTGCCTGTAGCAACTTCGCCTGGCGCCGAGACCTCTCGTCGAACCGATCCCGTCCGAACCGCCAAAGCCGATGCCGCGATTCTTCTATCGCGATCGCGAACGCCGTGATTCCTCTGTCGATCTCGCCGAGGCCTTCCTGCGTCAACTCCTCCGAAGCTTCGCCGAACTCCTACTGTCCGCACGCGCCTGGTGCCGCACTTGAAGCCTTCGCTAAAAAGCTCTCGCTGAACGGTCCGAAGCCCTCTTCGTCTTCGAACTTCCTCTAAGTCGAAATCCAAACTGCTGCAAACCTTGCCGAAATCCTTCCCTAGCCGCCAATCTCCTCTGTCAAAACCTTCTTTATTCCTTCTTCACTGGCCTCGAACCTCACTCGGATATCACTTGTTGAGAAATTAGGGCGAAAAAAAATAAGAATCAACACAAATTGTGGTATTATGAGTCATACTTAACAAATCTCCACCTTGGCGAATATCCAAATTTTGGTATTATGAGTCATACCTAACAAATCTCCACCTTGGCGAATACCTCATAATACCCAATTTTTTCTTCTCTGCCCTCGAATCTCGCTTTGATACCACTTGTTGAGAAATTAGGGCGAAGAAAAATAGGAATCGACACAAATCCAGAAGAACACACAAAGATTTACGAGGTTCGGCAAAGATGCCTACATCATTGGGAGCAGAGCGGTGACTTCCTTTTTAATATTCAGAAAAAGAGTATAGAATACAAAATATGGGATAACACCTAGGGTTACATATAGGCCTATTTATAACTCTAGACAGAACAATAAGAAAAATGCATATACTTAACAAATTGACACAGAAATTAGAGCTGGTATTATGAGCCAAGGTGGAGATTTGTTAGGTATGACTCATAATACCACAAATTAGAGCTAGTATATGAGTCATATCTAACAAATCTCCACCTTGGCGAATATCCAACCCCTTAGGAGAAATACACCGAAAAAAGAGTACAGGATACAGAATATGAGATAACACATAGAGTTACATACATACCTATTTATAACCCTAGACAGAACAGTAAAGAAAATCTTGAGTACAATATGTAATTACCAAATTATATCTGTACCGCACCCCCAACCCACATAAGGAAACTCTTCTGATTTGGACATAATCTTCCGTTCTGCTCCGCACCGCTCCGCTCCAACATCTGTCCTTTTATGATATATGATCCATATCTAACAAATCTCCACCTTGGCGAATATCCAACCCCTTAGGAAAAATACGTCATGGAGTTTCTTACATACCAGAAGTGAGTTGGGTCACCATGCTTCCATGCTTCTCTCCATGCTTCTCTAGCAACTGCAAACATTCAACAAGTCCAAGCAATGCAAAAACTTAATAGTAATTGGCTTGGTCAACATATCAGTTGTATTTTCATCAGTATGAACCTTCTGTAATAGTATTTCACCAGAAACAATCAATTCTCTGATCTTGTGATACCTGACATCAATGTGCTTGATTCTCGCATGATACAATTCTCGCATGGCCAGATAAATAACACTCTGACTGTCATAATGCAACTGAACTCCACCTTGCTTAATGCAACTAATGCAACTGAACTCCACCTTGCTCAACGCTCAGTTCCTTTACTAGCTCAGCAAACCATAAGGCTTCTTTTGCAGCTTCAGTTGCAAATAATGCCACAATAAACTGAATTGTTGATTTTCAACATATAGGCCCTCCACTAAGAGTAAACACATACCCAGTTGTAGACATTCTGTCATCCAAATCACCTGCATAGTCTGAATTAACGTACCCCACAACTGAAGAATCATTCTGCTGACTGTCAAAAATAATTCAATGTGCTACAATACCCTTTAGATACCTGAAAATTCACTTGACTGTTTCTCAATGTTGCCTTCCAGGTTTAGCCATGTATTTACAGTCTTGACTAACAACATGAGCCAAATCAGGACGAATACATATCATTGCATACATCAAGTAGCCAACTGCACTGACATATGAAACTTTTGTCATGTCTTTGATTTTTGTATCTGTCTTAGGATACTGTTCTGAAAAAAACTTAAAATGATTTGCCAAAGAAGTGCTTACAGGCTTTGCTTTGCTCATCTCAAACCTGTCCAGCACTTTCTCAACATTTCGTTGAGATAATTGAGATAAACATAATCGTCTTGAGCATCTGTCTCGATGAACAGTCTATGTTACAACAGAATCAAGACAAAGTGCAACGGAACAGTTCTAGTTCAGATGCAGTGCAGATGAATTTAGAACAACATCCAGAAACAACTGAGAGAGTTGAAGGTTCAAATCCAACACCCGGTGATTCCATTTCAGATGATCTGCAACATTATAATCTAGTCGGAGATAAACACACACCAATATAAGACCTCATAACAGATTGAGTTATGAAGGCTTAGTCTCTTGTGCACTTCTTATCAGCAACAATGATCCAACCACTTTTAAAGGAGTCATCACTAGCCAGAAGAAAAATAAATGAATGGGTGCAATGTTTGAGGAGATGAAGTCTTTGCTGAAAAAATTACACTTGAGAGTTTCGGGTGCAAATGAGTGTACAAAAGAAAACCAACAGCATCAGAAAAAGAAGGGAAAAGTTCAAGGCTCGACTGGTAGCAAATGTATTTTCACAGGAGAAGGGGATAAATTATCATGAAATCTTTTCTCATGTGGTCAGACATACTTCAATCAAGGCAGTAATTACATTAGTAGTCATTTGAGATTTGTATTTGGAGCAGATGGATGTTAAAACTGCTTTCCTGCATGTTGATCTAGAGGAGCAGATTCACATGGAGCAATCAGAAGGGTTCACTCAACATGGACAGGAGCATCTGGTTTGTAGGTTAAAGAAATCGCTATATGGGTTGAAACAGTCTCCAAGACAATGGTACAAGTGGTATGACTTCTACATGATTCAGATTAGCTACAAGAAATGTGAGTATGATTGTTGTGTTTATGCAGTTTGGTGCAAGGGTAATTTAAGTAATTACATATT
Source organism: Phalaenopsis equestris (assembly GCF_001263595.1). Classification (NCBI taxonomy): domain Eukaryota; kingdom Viridiplantae; phylum Streptophyta; class Magnoliopsida; order Asparagales; family Orchidaceae; genus Phalaenopsis; species Phalaenopsis equestris. Next base: position 1,306,836 of record NW_018165201.1, on the reverse strand, counting down.
ATACTATAGGGTTATATATATGTCATGTTTGTAACCCTAGGTGAGTCTTTGAGACTCCGAGATTCTGAATCTTGTATCTAGTATACTTTTCTGAATATTGAAAAGGAAGTCGCTGCTCTGCTCCTGAGAATGTAGACATCTTTGCTGAACCTCGCAAATCTTTGTGTGCTCTCCTGGATTTGTGTCGATTTCTATTTTTCTTCTCTGCCCTTGAACCTCTCTTTAATACCACTTGTTGAGAAATTAGGGTAAAGAAAAATAGGAATCGACACAAATCCAGAAGAACACACAGGGATTTACGAGGTTCGGCAAAGATGTCTATATCCTCCAATAAGCTCGTACGCTTGGTCGTTTTTCCAGTAACAAAAGATTAAATTTCTTCACATAGAGGTAGTCCTATATCTGCATCTTCTAGTAACCAAAATCTGTGTCTTTGAACTTCTCGATCCCCGATGCCATCACTTCATCTCCGCTCATCGTTCTTCCTTAGATCCAAAAACCATGACTCTAATACCAATTGTTGAGAAATTAGGACGAAGAAAAATATGAATCGACACAAATTTAGAAGAACACACAGAGATTTATGAGGTTCGACAAAGATACCTAAATCATCGGGAGTAGAGCGGCGACTTCTTTTTCAATATTCAGAAAAGAGTACAAAATACAAGATTTGGAATCTCGGAGTTTCAGAGACTCACCTAGGGATACAAACATGACATATATATAACCCTATAGTACAATATATAATTACTTAAATTACCCATGTACCAAAACGCGGGGTGCTGCCCCCACACCCCAACCCACATAATGAAACTCCCCTGATTTGACAGATCCTTCCTCTTCACTTCGCCCGCTTCACTTCGCTCGTGGGCTCCGTTCCGCTCCAACATCGGTCCTATTTATGGTATATGAGTCATACCTAACAAATCTCCACCTTGGCGAATATCCAACCATTTTAGGAGAAATACATATACCCAACAAATCTCTACCTTGGCGAATATTCAACCCCTTAGAAGAAATATATTATATACCCAACAAAACTCCATTTTGGCGAATATTCAGCTCCGTGGATCTCGCGGAGGAGAGATTATTCCATCAGAACATCGAATACAAATTTTCTTTCGGAGTCCAGTGGACACTTGCCATGTGGCAAGTGGCCCCTACTGTAATACATTGGTCGGTTTTATAGAGGGGTGGGGTCAATTTACGACGTGGCAAGTTACCATTGGACTTCAGACGCAAATATTACATCTGGTATCCTGATGGAATAATTTTTCCTCGCAGAGGGAAGGAAGAAGCTTGTGCGTGCGTGGTTTAGGGATCAGGGAGGTAAATTATTTAAAGCTAAAGTTAATTGAAATACTAATAATAATACTAATAATGAGATATGGATAAAGTCAATTTAATAATTAATTAATGAAAGTATAATAATTTATTAAAATAATAAATTAATTAAATATCATGTTTATGTTAAGTTTCTAATTTAGAAGAGTCGACATCAAGATAAATTCAAACATAAATTAATCGTCACCAAGTTAAGCACCATTCTTAAATTATAGTGTCATTTTGATACCTCTTCTAAACCAATTTCACGCATTAATCTTTATGGTTGATTAATGCAATTGATTTTTCTATTATTAAATTTTATCGGTTAACCGGTCTTTTCGATGTGAATGCTTATAATCTCATATTATGAAATATTTAATATATTATAATATTACATGTTGAGTGATATTAAATTATGAATGATATGATTTGTATAGATTGACTGAATGTGCTTGACTGATTAATAGTCACCTCTTCATGATATTTAGCAAAGGAATGTTAATGTACCCGTGCAGGTATATGAAAAATGATATTGATATTGAAGTTTCTTAATTGATACAAATTTTCAGATATGTTTATGTGATGATTGTACATATATAAAACGATATTGATACGCTATTTCTACAATAGGATTCATTGAATAAAATATTAAATATTTATATTGATTTATTAAGAAGTTTAACTAATATGCATATTATTTTTCTTTTCCATTGTATTACTGTAGTTTATAATTATGAATATTCACTGACTTGTTTAGCTCACTGTCATTTTCTTAAACTAACTTTTTAGATTATTTTAATTGATTAAAAGATGAATGATAAAAGTAAAAATATTTATAGAAGACACGAGCAACCAGTAATAAGGTAAATTTAGTTTTACTGATTTAATTTAATTTGATAATTAGCTCTTTTATTTGGTAAATAGTCAATGAATATAGAAAACATAATTCCCACTGTCCAATTATCTGTTCCCGTTTTGGTTAATTCAAAGCCCCGATGCAAGTCTTAACAATTGAAAATTCACTTCGATGAGACATTTGACAACTTAATGTAACCAAATCCAACAAATGAATTAACTTGAAAACATGAAACAAGGTTACCATTCTTGGCTTTGGATGGACATAAGGAAAAAGTTGCGGACATGCATAAAGATTGCCTGACACCAAATAGAAGAGGGGAGACTTCTCATGGCCCCACTGTTGAACTGACCGATAGGAGCCCACCAAGGATCGGAGTACAACTAGTTTTGGAAAAAACCCTACAATATTCCAATCTCAATCCTCCTATATGGAATTACCATGCTCGGTTCTCATCTTGAGTTTTGATCCTAAAAAGTTGAATTTACTGCATAGTGAAAACGAGTAAAGTTGAGTTTGACTCATGGCCAACTCCCACTCATGAGCTCAAGCTATACAAATAAAAGCTAAAGCTCAAGCTCCTGCTTAAGCTCGGGTCGAACTTAAATAATGCGATCAAGCTCGAGCTCAGCTTGTAGTACTAATAACAGACTCATGAGCTCGAATGAATTTCCCATGGGAGCTCACCGGAGAAGCCCTCCAAGTGACGGCGGTAGGGTAGAATAGAAGTGCTGTGATAGCTCACTGAAGAAGCCCTCTAAGTGATGATGGCAGAAGAGATGGAGAAGTGCCATGATAGCTCACTAGAGATGGCATCAACATGGCTGGAATCCGGCTAGTTGAGCCAACTCATGAGCAACAAGTTGAGACCCGAAAAGCTCGAGCTCAAGCTTAAGCTTGTTTAATAAACAAGCTTGAGTTTGAACTCAAGCTCAGTTCACTTGTACTCCCACTAGTTCAAGGAAAAAGAAATAACTTGACCTCTCAAGTGAGCGCTATGCATATTGGTGCCAGGAAATAAAGTACAAGTCCTTGACTAAGAAAGAATGCATTTGGAGTTAAGGTAAATTATTCAGAATTACATGGGAAGTTCTTGAAATGATAAAAAGGTAGTTCTGGGCCTAATGGATTTACATAAATAAACAAAATCTCGTGCAATTACAAGTACTTGAATGCATACATTAAATGTATTACTAAATCCAAAACTTAAACTTTACTAAGTCTAGCATGTTTTACCTCATCTTCATTCTAAGATGGATATGTATACAACAGAATTGAGCAAAGTTTAGCAAAAATGTCTAAAACATTAAAACTTGAACTATATAAGCGCATTTGCTCAATATGTAGGATATTAATAACAAAAGCCAAGTGAATACTCAGTCATACGTAACTCAGCAGAGTTAGTCAAATGCATACTTTTCATTCAAACCCAATTGGTCAAAGTTCAAGCATTTATCATACTAACTTTAACATATTAGCACACTGAATAGCAACGTGGAGGCCTAACTGCCCACATTAAGTATCCAGGTACCTATAAGATGACAGCACCCTATAATCAAGGTTAAACTGCCTTCCAAAGCAATATTTATCTAAGCAACTATAAAGGTCGCACCACCATATTGTGAAGGCCACACAACTCTTCAAAGCAACAATTCTCGCTAAGCACTTGTACATAATCACCACATCACGCATAATATAGGAGAATCAATAAAATATTGGATGCATGGCAAAGCATAACATCACAGATTGTGCTTAATTCACAAGGTAAGGAAACTAGGAAATAACAAATTGCAAATCATAACACAAGAAGTCTTGTACATTAATAGAAGGTTAAATAAAATGAAGTTTTTTATAACTTGCTTTCAGTTCTTGTAGTACCCATGGCCTTAATAACTGTTATGCCTATGTACTCTCCCAACCCACATTTAACATAGACATTGTTTTTGCGTGCATACATGAATTTTTTAATGAAGCCAATTTTACATTTGCATATGTTTGATTAATGTGAAGCTCTTGGAAAGCATGGCATATTATTAGTATAATAAAAATTGCTTTTTGAACGATCATACTTACAAATAGAAATCATTCATATGATTACATCTCAAATTTACGTTATAAGTTGTTAAATTATGATATAATTTACGATTTTACTTTCTAAAATTGTTTAGTGCTTGTTTCATGAATGATATTTGCTAGAATGTACTCAACTCAACAAGCTACTTTATGCATTTTTGTATAATTTAGGAATCATTCATATGATTAGATCTAAAATTTAGGTTATAAGTTGTTAAATTATGATATAATCCAATGACAGTTTTGTATGGTTTTGAAGTTGTTTTGTGTTTGTTTTATGAATGATATTTGCCAATATGTTCTCAACTCAACATGGTACTTTATGCATATTTTCTATAACTTAGGAGCCTAATATTGATTTGGGCACCAATTACTTGTGCAACTTGAACAACCACTAAGATACTAAATAATGAAAATTTGACTTAAATGCCCTTAGTTTATTCTTTCAAGCACCCATCCCATCTCTTTTAGGTGCGTGAAGCAAGGGGGAGGGAGAGGGAGAAGCCAGAGAGAGAAAAATCATATACAAAAGTCTCGGGCTCTGATTCATGAAGAGTATTTTAGGTAGGAGAAGATGACAAAAAAAGAAGAAAACAACTTTTTCCTTAATCCATATTCTGTGAAGCACTCTTTTGTACACTAGATAGAATATATAGAAACAAATGTATAGAAGCTAGATATAGAATGAGTGGTGAGATGTAAACTCGTAAGGATGGATGGCGCTGATTATCCTAGGCATGGATTTCGGTGGAGCTGCTGCTGTACTACAGAGTTGGTGGAGCAGAGATCGTTAAAATCCCCCTCAAGCTGATGGTTTATGACTGAAGAGTCAGCTTGACGTTGAGTTGCTGAAATCTTGAGTTTGAGAGAGACTTCCTAAATATATTGTTGAGCTGATCTTGAATGGTAATGTGATTAACCGTGAGGTGATTTTTTTGGATGCGGAACACTAGGTTGTTTTCAAGTGCTATAGTGGAGATGTTGCCACAGTAGAGGATGGATGGGTGCTGTTGAGGAACATCGAAGTCTGGCATTAGGCGTCCGAGCCAGATGATATCTCTAGCTGCGGATGCAAGTGCATGATAATCAACCTCGGCGGATGATCGAGCAACAGTAACTTGTTTCTTAGCGGACCATGAAGGCATAATATCCAAAAGTAGATTTGCGGTCTGTTGGGCTGCCAGCCCAATCAGAGTCCGAATAGGAGATGATGTTGATTGTGGAGCAATGGATGGGGAGACCAACTGATTTGGTACCATTAATGTAGTGGAGGATCCGCTTAAGTTGATTGAAATGGTGGTTTCATGCGTTGAGAGGTGAGGTTGACGACAAAAATGATATCCAGTCGAGTTAGTGTGAGGTGTTGGAGTGAGCCTACAAATTGGTGATATATGGTTGGGTTCAATAAATGGGTGAGATCAGGTGGATGTGTGGGCTGTTTAGCAGGCCGATTGAGTGAAGAATGTCAATGGCGTATGAGGATTGAGATAGGGGAAGGACGTATGAGGTGGTGGTGGCTTTGATGTTCAGAAAGTGGGAGAGTGGTTCGAGAATTTCATATGAAACCGAATTTGCAGTTTTCGAATGGTGGAGCTAATGAACGAAGAGTAAGTGTCAGTTAGTAAGATGTCATCTTTAAGGAAACGAATGTAGAGGTGAGCTGTTATGAGCAGACACAAAATTGGTGAGCAACACGACAGAGCACCCAATGCCTATGCGTCGGGTTGTGGGCGCTTATGCGCCCACTTGGGTTCTACTCGAACAGAGAAGCCAACACCTATGCGTCAGTTTTGGGTGCATATGCGCCCATATAGGCGCCTATTTCCCGAGAGCTTGGCACCTATGCGCCAGGAGCGGTTGGTGTCGGGGATTGATTTTAATTCCAATTTCAAGAGGCGCAAGATAGGGCTAGGTGTATCTTCATTCGATATACTTTGAAGAGCATCCCGATGACGGTGAGGAGTGTCGAAGAGGTGGATTTCGGTGTTTCAGCATGTTGGATCAGAGAATGAAGATTGTAGAGAGAGTCCCGTAAATTGTTTTTGTGTGAAGAAAAAACTTGTACGAGTTCTTTGTAAAACCTTTTGAATTTCATAGTGAAAATTTCTAATGGTGTGGTTCTATGGTTTCTTTCAGTTTTCGGGTTTTTTCACGTAAATTCTCGTGTGCTTTTCTGATTGTTTTGATTATGCTTTTGTTATAATTTTTGTTTCGGTGTTTTTTCGAATTGGTGCGATTCCATTATTCTGCTGTGTTTCTAATGGATCCTAAGCCCTTATAAAGTTGGGTATTGTTTATTGCATGATTCTTATCAACTAGCATCAGAGCAATGACCGAAGAAGCAAGATTCAAAGTGGAGAAGTTTAATGAGACGAACTTCGCTTTCTGAAAGATGCAGATAAATGATTTGCTGTATCAGAAAAAATTATACTTTCCATTACAAGGAATCACAAAGAAACTTGAATAAATGCCTATGGAGGAAATGAGAAGTGATGGATCGAATGACAATGTGTTTGATCAGGTTGACACTTTTTTCATATGTTGTGTTCAATATTATGAATGAGAAAACTGTGGCGGATTACATGGCGACACTGGCCAAGATCTTTGGAAAACCTTTTGCTTCCAATAAAATTTTTCTTATGAAGAAGTTATTCAACATAAAGATGGTAGAAGACAGTTCACTGGCAGAGCATCTCAATAACTTCAACACTGCGACAGACTAGTTGTGTTATGTAGGAATCAAGTTTGATGATGAGGTCAGAGCACTGGTTATACTATCTTCATTGCCGAATATCTGGGACAGCTTGGTAATTGCGGTGAGTAAATCTTCGGGGACTTAGAAGTTGAACTTCAATGATATCGTGAGTCTGTTGCTGAATGAAAGAGTTCACATAAAAGCAATGAATGATGAATCTTCAGGTTTTGCGTTGAATGATGATAACAAGGGAAGAAATCTGGGCATGAATACAAGTAGAGGTAGATCCAACTTCAAGAAAGGAAAGCTCAAGTCAAGCAGAGTAGAATGTTGGAACTACGGTAAGAAAGAACATTTCTAAAAGTGCAAAGCTCCAAGGAAAGCTGGTGGTGGACATGAAAGCAGTCTTTCTACTAATGTCTCCACAAGTGAAATCCAAAGCGACTCCCTGGTGTTATCCCTGGTTAGTATTGAATCCTGCATAGTAGATTCAAGTGCCTGTTTGCATGTTTGCCCCAATAAAGAGGTATTAAGAAACTATACTCAGAGTGATCTAGGGAAGGTTTATCTGGGAGATAATAAGGCCTGTAGTATAGTAAGAAATATTGATGTTGATATCAAGTTGCCGAATGGAACAATCTGGAAGCTTACTGAAGTTAGATATATTTCAAGTTTGAAGAGAAATCTCATTTCTGTGAGCCAACTGACAAAGTCAGAACTTGTGACTATTTTCATAGGTGATTCGTGGAAGGTGACCATGAGCACATTGGTTATGGCTCAGGGATACATTGAAGGCACTCTTTATCTGATCAATGAAATGACTGATTTCATTGATGTGGCTAGTGCCATGATCGATATAGGTTTGTGGTACTGTAGGCCTGACCATATGAGCGATAAAGGTGTGAAGTACTTACTTTCAAAGAATAAACTTCAGGATTTGAAATTAGTTGATCTGAATTTCTGTGAATACTGTATATATGACAGGCAGAAGAAGATTTCTTTCTCTAAGAACGGGTCAATGGTGAAATCAAAGAAACTGAAGTCAGTGCATACTGATGTATGAGGTCCTACTCCAGTTTAATCCATTGATGGTTCTCGATAATGTCACGTTCAATGATGATCAAAAGAGAAATGTATGAGTTTATTTCTTAAACCAAAAATCTGATGTAATTGAAGTCTTTAAGAAATAGAAGGTTATGGTAGAAACATGAGACAAACTTGAATTTTAAGTATCTCAGATCATATAATAGGAACGAGTACCGTGATCATAAATTCATGAATTTCTGTGCTACAAAGGGGGTCAAACATGAGTTCACTGTCCCAAGGACATCACAACAGAATGGTGTAGCTGAGCGCACAAATAGAACAATCGCAGAGCGTGCTAGGAGCATGAGGCTGCATCCAGGCTTGCCAAAACAGTTCTGGGCTGAAGTAGTTGACATTGCAGCTTATCTGATTAACCGTAGTCCATCAGTATCTTTGGAGGAAGGCTTACCTGAAGAAATATGGATTGACAAAAAACTAAGCCTATCTCATTTAAGAGTATTTGAGTGTTTTGCACATGTTCATGATGATGCAGGGTCCAGAAATAGCTTGATTTAAAATCTGTCAAGTGCACCTTCATTGGATATGACTCAGATGAATTGGCTATAAATTATGGAATTAACAAAATCGGAAATTCATCCAGAGTAGGGACGTCACATTCAACGAAATGGAGATGTAAAAAGACAAAGTCAGAACTTAGGATATTTCATCAGCTACTTTTGAAGAATCCATGTATGTGGAGATATATACTGATGATCATGAAGATAATAAAAAAGCAGTGCTCAATCAGGAGCATTGGAAGTTCCTCAGTCACCTGCTACAGTCTACAAAAGTCAGAAGATCCAGCAGAGTGAAACAACCCATACAAAGGTAGTATCCTTTTTACACTATTTGTTGCTAATTGATAGTGGTGAACAAGAGCGCTTTGAAGAGGCCACTCAAGTTGAAGATTCAAGGGAGTGGGAGTTTTCCATGAATAAAGAAATGCAATCTTTGGAGTAAAATCAGACTTAGATTTGAGTTGGGTTTCATGAAGTTTGAGATTGGGTGTGAGCCACACCATGGTACGTGACTATGAAGGCGATTCAGATGGAGGTGCAGTAACATAGGATTGGTAATAAAGCCGATGCTTAAGCGTTGGCTTTGAGCGCATATGCGCCCACATCCAGAGAGACTGACGCCTATGCACTAGTCTGTTAGCGCCGAACAGAGGGCTTGGCACTTAGCGCCCAAGCCTGAGCGCCTAAGCGTTCGGGGCATTTTTCTTTCGGGATTTATTTTTAATCCCGATTTTGAGCAGTTTTTAATGGCGCTTTGAATTTCATTCTTCTGAATTTTTTAACAAGCATCCCGATGAAGACGAAGGAGTGTCAAGGAGTTGGATTTCAGTGATTCGATGTGATTTTGCATTGGATTGAAGAGGAAATATTGTGAAACGAGTCATATAAGTTTTCTTTGTGTGTGGAGAAAAAACTTGTGTGAGTTCTTCGTAAAATCTTCTGAATTCTATAATTAAAATTTCTGGTGTTGTGGCTTCATGACTTTTTCCCATTCTCGGGATTTTTCATGTAAATTCTCATGTGATTTTCTGGTTTCTTTGATTGTGCTTTTGTTTCAATTTTGTTTCAGTTTTTTTTTTATCTAATCGGTACGATCCAGTTATTCCACGATGTGATTTAGTTTCTAATTGATTCTAAGCCCCAGTAAATTTAGAGATTTCCTATCAGAGTGAATTTGTTCTAAGAGGGAGGACTTAGAAGTGGAAGCAGAGAAATGGAGCTTATGACTGTTAGCTTTACTGCAAGAATTACAATGTAGCTGTGTCGGATAATTGCATAAAGAAGTAAATCTACAAGCTATAGCTGATTGCATTGTAGGTGACGAATGACCAAGTTGTTGATGCCACGGTTGTGGGATATGTTGGACAGGGATGAGAGCAAGTTTTGTAGGTGGCTGCGTGGAGATTGGAGGAGGACACACTGGGTAGAGACCACAGACACAAGGACCTTTAAGTAGTGTGTTGTTTGTCTTAAAATCAGTGATATGGCAGCCATTGAAGGTAAAAGTGATAGAGTAGGAGTTAGCTTGGGTTAGTTTATGAACGAAGAAAAGATTGTAAGCTGAATTAGGAATGTGGTGAAGATTGGGAAGATGAAGCTTACTTCGAGGTGTAGGTAGGATCCCTTGGACGATTTGAGCAATGGTGAGTTGTTGAATGTTACCAACGGAAATGCTGTCGTCTCCGTGGTAATCTTGAGCATGAAGAAGATGAGTTGGTTCGACTATCAAGTGCTTGGTGGCACCATTATCTAGGTACCATTTGCTGCCATTTGAGTCGGCATTGGTGGTGACCAGTGCTGTTGGTGTTTGGAATGATTTGTCATGGCGAACCAACACTTGAAGGCTTCACGCATAGGTTTGCGGCAAGTTTGACATACCGTTGGTGTGCGGTTGGTTGGTTCGATTTGGGCCGATTCGAATGAGACAAAGAGGCAGTCCGATGACCACCTTGCTGGATAGTTGTTGGATTGGCTTCTGCCTTGATCGTGGGAAGCAACTAGAGCGGTGGAGATGGATGACTCCTTGGTTGCTTCATGTGCTAAATTGATATCTTTTCCGCATAGTAAAGTGTAGAGATCGTTGAGGGAGATTGATGAAGAGTAGTGATGGCTGTGTTGAAGGCATGGTAGGTGGAGGGCAATCCGTTGAGGGTATAGTGGATTATATCTTCTGGATCTAGAGAGGCTCTTGTAGCGGCAAAAATGTCAACCTTCACCTTGACTTCGGAGAAAAGAGGTCGGAAGGGAGATGCAGAGAGTAAAGCGCCGCTGCCAGATAGATGAGCATCAATTTGATGAAATCAGTATTGGAAAGAAGAGTTCCATTAGCGCCAAAGATGTGACGTGGGGGTCATGAACAGGACCCGTCTAGAAAGTTATCATACTCTTTTGCTCAGAAAAATTTGGTGACTTTTGCCTTCTAAGTAGGATGTTTGTCGGCGGTGAGCTGAGTTGACACGAGATTCCGAATGTTGTTCAGGATGTATTTATGTTAAGAGGGGACGAGATTGTCCATTGGCAGAGTTGTGGACTGAGTTGCATCGTTTTCACTGGAGGAGGCGTCGGAGGAGGAGAAAACCATGGAGAGGAAAGCTATCAGGACAAGCAGGGAGATGTCGTGAGACAGAGAGCTCAGATATCATGAAGAGTATTTTAGGTAGGAGAAGATAATAGAAAAAGAGAAAACAATTTTTCCTTAATCCATATAATGTGAAGCACTCTTTTGTACAATGGGTAGAACATATAGAAACATACGTACATAGATTAGTTATAAAAGGTGTTGATCATCCTAGAAATGGATTTCGGTGGAGCTGCTATTGTACTATGGAGGTAGTGAAGCAGAGGTTGTTACAATTCATGCATTGAGCTAGTTGACGAAATAGACCTACCCAATATGGGTCATCTTTCTCTTATCTTATAGTTCAGAAAATATTGAATCTCATATTTTTACTGATAGTATTCCTTTATTTGAATGGCAATAAGGGTCTAACCTAATTTCCTATATGAGTATTCACAGTCTGATCAGTAGTATATAGCCATTCATATAATTGTATGACTACATCTGACAAGGTTTTCTCAGTACATCATGTTTCCTACACGTTCAAATCATACCAAATAAAATATCTATAAGTTATGTGGGAAATGTTGCTAATATAAAGTGATCTACTATAGATAGATTACTTGGATAAAGTATTAGTTTAGATCATTAATTTATCTATATGACATGTTTGGAGTTGTATTTTCCTTATAGAAAGGAATCAAGGATGATTTGATGTTGAGTAGGATGGTTAGTTCACATAAAAGTCATTGAAGAGGGTGATATCATTTCTATCTAAAAGTGTTTCCCTTTAATATTTCCTTTTCTATTGCATTAGATTGCACCTGTTTATTGAAGCTTTCTTCAATAAAATACTCATTATGCCAAAGACGTTCACGAGTTCAGATAAACTCTTTAATAAAATTATTCAAATGACCATGAGTAATGCATTCACCACAATATCTTAAGAGTTCTCATGAAAAATTATGATTCCTCTTAATTGTGTACTATTCTTCATATGTTATGTAGAATTCTTGAAAAGAATTTTATTACTCGCTCTAATTCGTAAATTAGACCTTGCTACATATATATAAATATTGAAAGGAAAAAAAATAGGAATCCTACAAAATAAGAAAAAAAAAAATATATCATTAGTAGAATATATTATGATGAAAGGAAATAAATTTCCTAGCGCGAATTGTCACTTTCCAATACTCCGCCTCAAATTGAGTTGTATATATTTTACAAACTAAGCTTGGACTTCAATTCACCATTGATTGACCCTAGATAGTGCTTTGCTAAAAATATCAGCAATCAAAATCGTGTAGGAACATAACTAAGTTGAACAATTTCATTATTAACCTTTTCTGAGATGAAGTGCTGATCAATCTAGATGTATTTTGTTGTCATAATGCACAAGATTTTTGTATATATTAATATTTACTTGACTTTCGTTGAACATCTTAATTATGTCTTTCATCTCAACCTTAAGTTATCTTAATAGCTTTGAATCCACATTCCCTCACATATTTCTAGTGCAAACACATGATATTCAGATTCTGCACTACTCTGAGAGATAACAACTTACATTTTGCTTCTCAACATGAAGAGATTGCCCCAACGTATAAACAATATCCAATGGTTGATTTTCTATCACCTCTCCTGCCCATCTGTGTATAAATCTCAATCTCACAATTTTCAGGTTTTTTGAAGAACAAATCATATGAAGAAGTCATGTTTAAGTATCTCAGACTACTGTTCACAGCTTGCGAATGATCCTCATTTGGTTTATGCATATGATGCTTTACCACACTGGCTGAGTATGCAATACCAAATTTTCTGTGTGATAGGTAAAGCAATTTGGCCATAATTGTTTGGTATCTTTCTTTGTCAACTGGACAACTTTCTTCACATTTGTTCAGTCTTTTATTGAAATCTATAAGTGTGTCAGCAGGCTCACACCAAAGCATGTTAGCTTCACTTAACAGGTCTAATATATACTTCATTTAAGATATAATAATTTCCTTCTTAGACCGAATCACCTCCATTCCTAGAAATTATCAAAGATCCCTGAAGTCCTTGTTCTCAATTTTGTTATATGTATCCTTTTTAGTCTGATATTTTTCTCTAAATTATCACCTGTCACAACAATATTATTTACATATACTATGAGAATAACACATTTGCCTCTAGAATCGAATTTAATAAATAGTGTATGATCAGTTTGAAATTGATGATATACTTGTAATCACTATTTTAGCAAATTTGTCAAATTAAGTACGAGAAGATAGCTTCAACTCGTATAAGGATTTCTTCAACTTACAAACCAATCTATTATTTGACCAAATTTCCAAGCCTGTAGGTATATTCATGCAAACCTCTCTGTCAAGGTCGCCATTCAAAAAGACATTTTTAACATCAAGTTGGTTTAAAGGCCCAATTTTGATTTACTACAAGACAGTAGGGTTGTAAACGATCCAAACTTGAGTGAGCCCAAAGCTTGTTCGTGTTCTGCTTGCTTGAATTTTTTTTTGTAAGAAATAATCTTGTGCACGAAATGGCTTGTAAATAGCCAAGTTCAAGTTTGGCTCAAATTTGAATCTGTTCAAATTAGCACGTGTTAAGCTACATTCGAGCTTGCATATTATATTTGTTTCAACTCATTTGACTCAAAACTAAAATTTTATTTTAAAATAATTGTTTCATCACCACTTTATAATCAAATGAAATGAAAACAATTTTTCTTTTCATTTTTACAATTAAATAGGATTGCTAATCAGAATTCTTCCTTATATAGGCGATGTGGGACTAAGTACATTGTTTGGCTTAGGCTAGATAGGTAGGGCAGAAGACGCAAAATTCTAGGGCCATTTACATACTTACCACTAAATCTTATGTATTTACATATATGAAAAGAAAATACAAGGGGCGGGCAGCGGGATTTTTGGGAAAAAAGGGCATCTACATACATTCTGCCCAATTCTTATGTATTTACACATATAATGTGGCTGGCTATTCCAGAATATTTTAGGGGCATTTACATACATACCACCCAAATCCAATATATTTACGTATGTAACACCGAAACTTATAATTTTTATAATTATGCCACCCAAATAATTTTTAAAAATAATAAAATTTAGAATTTTCTTAATACATATAAAAAATAATATAAACTAGAGGTTTTTACATACTAAGGTCCCCAAAATCTTATATTTACACAACGCGATCCCCAAACTTAATTTTTACATACAAAGGTTTCTGCTACGCCTCCATCTCCCTCCGTCTTCTTCATTCATGCAAACACCCAAAGTCAATGACCAACCTTCCCTCTTCCATGAGAATCGTCCGGACTCTCGTTGAAGTTGAGGTTTTGGCTCTGCGAGCGAAAGATCTGAAGTTTGTGGCAAATCAATTCCGAAGGCTCCATAGCAAGAAACTGCAACATACTTTCCAGTTCTATTCACATCACAGACAGAACTGGGAGGCGTGTTGCATTCAAGCCACCTGAGGATGGTATAAGTGGAGGATGATGAAGAAGAGTTTTAGCTTGAGCAAGTCTTTCTCTTCGAGGGCTGAAAGCTAAGTGAATCTGAAATTTAAGCAGGAGGAAGATGGCAGTCCGAGTACAATTCAACCTAAGTAGAGCATCAGGTCTATGATGCTGGCTTCAAAGTTTGTTGCTTATAGTAGGAAAGATACTCATAAGAGCAAAAGTATTGATATGCCTAAGTTGAAGAGGCCTGATGGGCCTGATTTTTCTACTGATTCTTTTGACTAGTGGGTAAGTATATGCTGTTTTTAATCATTCTTTTGAAAACTGAGGAATCTGGATGTGAGGTGATTTCGATGTGGTTATTCTCATTTGTAATGTAATAATGATTGTAAGCATATGTACACCTATAGGAGAAGCAATGGACGTCCGTATGTAACAGAGAGGGAGGTTACTCGGTATGTAAAAATCCCAAATCTTTATCTTTCGGCTTGCGGCTCTGGAACGAGGGAGACGGAGGGAGATGGAGGCATAACAGAGACATCCGTATGTAAAACTTGGGTTTAGGGACCGTGCAGTGTAAATATAAGAGTTTGAGGACCTCCGTATATAAAAACCCCTATAAAATAATATAAATAAATATTTTTGTTTAATTATTTAATAATTTTGAGCCAAAATTAGTTGAACACAAACAAATAAATCTTTGTTCTCATTCGACTCGTTTATAAATCAAGCTAAAAAAATATTTGTGTTTGACTCGCTTGTTTAACGAACGACTCAAACACGAGTTGTTCAAGAACAAGCTTATTTGACAATCCTACAAGAGAGTGCAAAACACGAACTATGTTAAGTTTAGCAACAGGTCCAAATGTTTCCTGATAGTTAATCCCGTATGACTACCTGAAGCCTTTGACAACCAGTCTGGTTTTGACCCAAATCACAATAGAAAAAACAAATATTATTACTTGAAGCAGATAGAAGGTTATAATTGAACACACGTGAATGAAAAATTATAACCTACACAACACAAACACGCGTTAGGGCAGATCCCGAGTGGTGGCTGTGATGATTTGCGGGCTTGGAGAGGTGGCGAAGAGTTTGGAGCGAACATCGTGGACAACGCGACGAGGAACAATTTCCAGGTGGATTTGCAGCAGCAAAACATCTTCTCATCACATAAACATTTTCACAACACTATACACTTTCCTTAGTTTAAATAACAACCCATCACTCTTTAGGCTTTCTGTATAACTCTGTTGTACAATTATAAGTCCTAACGTTTTAGGATTCCGAGGTTACCGTACAGTACGGTGTAAATCCTAGTACGGTGTAAATCCTTTGCACAGTCTGACGTTGTGCAAACATAAGTCCTAAGGCTTAAATAATTTGTATTGTGAAAAATATTGTGAAAACATAAGTCCTAAATTCTAAATAATTTGCAGGATTGAAATATCAAATAAACATCATTTCAAAGACAAAGTCAAACAATAAAATAGTTGGGAGATCTCCGGGGTTTCTTCTGGATCTGTGATATCCCCTACTTTTCTTTCCTTTGGATTCCTTAAATAATTGTTCCTATTTTGAGTCATTCCCATTTGATTTTTCCCATGTCCAGTTGTGAAAATTTAAACTTTGAAATCTTGAAAACAAAATCACTTGATCTTAATCGAGAGTTTTCTTAAGTGATTTCAATCATTTAAGATGTAATTAACTATAGGGGCTTGCCTCTATAGGGAACCAGGAACCCAGATAAAATAAACCCTATCTAATTTTTTATGTTAGATAGAAGAACTTGTTGGCCTTTTTATAAAATATTTCGTAGATCAAAACGGATGTCACAAATTCTTTCGTCTAGGTGATTGAATTCATATTACAAGTGATATATTTATTCTTCGGGATAAGTGTATTACTTGTAGTATTGTATTAAATCATCTAAACTATTTAAAATGTGAGACTCGTTTGGTCTCATTTATTTTAAAAATTAAAATGTTACTTTTAAAAATCAAAAAGGATTATATTCATATTTAAATTATTTTCAAAATTACAAAATCATCACTTTTTCAAATCACGAATGCTAAAAAAAAAACGACCGACAAAAGAATGGAGTGAATCTCTTCCACCATGTAGTTTACATGGATGAGGAACCTCTACCCCAATGATTTGATTTGAATATCTGAGAAGCCAAAATTTTGAAGTAATGGAGGATTTGTCACATTTTGATGACACTTGGATCTGGTCGAGTTTATCGAGTAGCTTCAGACCGTGAAACTTTTTTATTGAGTACCAAAAAGTTTCGTTGAACAAAATAGTGAAACTAGCTACCATCAAGTTAAAGAAAAATGTATTATTTTGGTGGAAAAAGTTGAAGCACCTACGCCAGCGCGAGGGAAAAGACAATATATTACTTAATCTAATGTGTAAAAGAGATGCAACGCCAGTACCTACCAATTCACTACAGACTGGATGTTCAAACCTCAGTTTCAAAAGTGGAGATACCACATCACCAGGTAACCACTATATCTTGCAAGCAGGTTTCAACCTTAGAATTATGCAACCAGATTACACCCAGAGGAAGATTTAAGCAAAACCCGCCTGAGGATGAGCTAATTTAGAGTAGAGAATAGACAGAACCAATCTGCATCCCAAATTCGTCCCAACTAAGGAATGTTTCAAGTGTCATAGGTTTGGGCAAAATGAATCAAATTTCACAGCCAAGAAAATGATCTATTTCACTAATCAGGGAATAGTTAAGGAAATAAATGATCCTAGAGAATATGTAGACTTCAGAGAGGATTCTCAACTTCCCGCTGACAAAGAAGAGACGTCATTGATTCCAGTTGAATTCAACAGAGAGATTTCAGTTGAGTTAATAGTAGAGGTTCTAGCAAATATTTACTCTGAAATAATGGGCGTTCAGGCAGGGTATGAGGTTGTGTTGCCTCAAACTACCTTTTGGCAGGCTTTGAGAAGAGCATTCATAGGACCGACATTAAATGTTCAAAAGGGTCATGAGTTTGAAGAGTTGATACTAAATACAAAGTGTTAAGAGAATTTTAAACTCTTTAGACATATTTTATACTTTCTGAGTTTCCTCTATTGAGAAAGGTCCAACATGTCATAAATGAGAAGCTTGTGAGATATGTTTGGAAGACTATGAAGTTATTTGGATATTAACTTCAGTTCAATAGTGTACCCACCAATATTTGATCAGATATGATGGGTGAACCACAACTTTGAAAACTGCCTTAGGAGCTTGGTGGGGAAAAAAATTGTACAGTGGGATCCATGTTCTTTAAGAGAAGAATAATATGTCTCTCCTGAGTGGTTAGACTTCAATGTAGTCCAGCCTGCCATAGATTTCAGTTCGGTGTTTATTCCTCTTTACATACTTGTTTATCAGATACAATCAATCGAGTATTTGAAGTGGGAGAAGAATGTTATAGATTTAAGGGCTCAGGAGTTACTTTGCGGGAATCTACAACTATATGCAGCTCCAGCTCGAGTTGTGTCATACGAGAATGGATACTTATTCTATTCAAAATGTGCTTTGGAATAATCAATTCTGCATGAGTGACTTGCCGAGTAGTTATTGTAGCTCTGCCACTTTCAACATGGCCGACTTGAGACCATATCATGAGAAGTCAAAAGCTTCTACAGATGAGGTTGAAGCTTCTCCAATCCTAAAAAATTAATGTGGACGTAAAGGAGCGGATGTCGGATTGTGTCTCGCACGGGGAAACGTCTGTGACCGAGCAGCTCCCGCATCTTGCCTTGGACTGAACCTGCCCAAGTTTCCTTCTTTTGAGGAGTTGGTTGGTCTTCTTGATCCGCTCCTAGTTGTCCTCTTATTACGTATTTGTATTCCTAATATTTTAGGGTTAGGTTTTTCGCTTTGAAATGATGTTTATTTGATATTTCAATTCTGCAAATTATTTAGAATTTAGGACTTATGTTTTCACAATATCAGACTGTGCAAATAGCCTAAAAGACAGGAGGATTTACACCGTACTGTATGGTAACCTCAGAATCCTAAAACGTTAGGACTTATAATTGTACAACAGAGTTGTACAAAAAGCCTAAAGAGTGATCCTATGGGTTGTTATTTAAACTAAGGAAAGTGTATAGTGTTGTGAAAATGTTTATGTGATGAGAAGATGTTTTGCTGCTGCAAATCCACCTGGAAATTGTTCCTCGTCGCGTTGTCCACGATGTTCGCTCCAAACTCTTCGTAGTAGCACCTCCTTGTTTAATTTTAGTTTTGAAAATGCTCCTAACCACTAGGTTATCCTAAACTAAGCCATAGTGTATCAAAGTAACTAAGCATACAGTGTGAAAGAACAATAACAATATACTGTACAATAAAAAGAAAAGACAGTATAACATGCTGAAAGAAGAGTATAACATGCTATAAAGAGTAGTATAACATAATATAAAAGCAATATAACATGCTGAGAAATAAAATGCTGCAATATAAATTAAACCTGTGCACCTGGTAGGTTCATTACTCCTTTAAGTTTAGCTAATATGCGCTGTGTAAAAGAGGAAAGTATGACCTGAAAAAGACTTAAAAGAAACAGGTAAATCGTACAAAAAAGAAATAAATATAATGAAATACAATATCACATATAAAGAACCAAGAATAGGAGATTTACATGTGATATTGGGATGCATGTGATATTGGGATTGCCAGGAGGATTTGAGTGTAAGACAAACTCAAATCCCAGAGCATTGGGTTTCAGTTTTGGTCAAGTTAAGGTAAGAATTTCATTATTTGATCTAATTAAATCAGTCATGAATCACAATCTAGTGCAACCTCGTGCCTAGTGTCCTAGTTATTTCATGAACTGGGGTCAGATGTCTGACATCTTAGGATCATTTGAAAATTAGGATGACAAACTATCTCTTAAGATGTGCTCCTAAGATCTAGGAAACCTACACCTTAGTTTAAACTTGAAGTGTCTTAAAGTGTCTAACCTCAACTAAGTGCCTCTCAACTAACCCTCAAACATCTTTAGATTAAGCTTAGCACACCATCAGACTCCTAAAACCTAAGGGGTAAACCTATAGCTTCGGCAAAACAATTGTGAAGTGTGATTCAAATCTAATTAGAACAATTGGATGCAGGTTTATTCCAAATTTAAAGGACCTAAGTGCAGGTCTACTAATCTTTCCAATTCATGTCCTTAATTGTTATCTAAACCTTCACTTTCTTCCAACCTCTAAATATTCTTTCAATTTACAGTTTTATCTTTTATATGCAAAAAAAAACGGTAGATGGTTCACTATCCTATCCTCTCTTTAGATTTTATCACCTCGAAGGTCCAAATCTTATTTTTAAATTTTCTCCACCTTTCTCTTTCC
>NW_018165201.1:1284215-1286708 GCF_001263595.1 Phalaenopsis equestris | reverse complement strand
ATTTTCTCACTTTTTTATCAACGCGTGACATTTTCATGAATTTCCAAATCTCTTCATAAATCAAATTTACATCAACCCTATATTTTCTCCAAATGAAATTGTACAACCCTTTTATATTTCATAAAAGAAGAAACACTAATTAATGGAAGAAGTAATTCCCTAGCCTTCTAGAAAAACATACATATGTTAAAAATAATTTAATCACATCCTTCATCAAAAGTTTATAATGAGATACAAATCCAACATGATGAAAACAGAAAAATATTTTTAGCCTTTATCCAGCTCCAAAGAGCCAAAATCGAGCCTCAACAAGTGGAAAAACACGTAGTAATAATAGAGAATGAACACAGTGCCTCAAATTAACATCCCACCTATCATGCGTTTCAGATTTTCGCAAATAAGTCAACCAATGCTCTCAGATTTTTGCAAAGATAACACTCATATGCTTCAGATTTTGCAAACAAGCCCCGCAAATATTTCAGATTTTTGCAAATATAACACTAAAAAATTTTAGGTTTTGCAAATACGTCACCAAAAAGTTTCAGATTTTGCAAAGATAATACCCATATGTTTCAGATTTCGCAAATATAACACCACAAATGCTTCAGGTTTTGCAAATACGCCACCAAAAAGTTTCAGATTAATGGTTCCACAGTAGCAACCTGCCATACTCCTTTTGGAAATAAATAAAACAAGTGTAAAAAAATATAAACTTAACCGGATGTTAACAGATGGAATCGAGAGATTCCAGAGACTATGCATTGGTTTGAATTGCAACAAAGGGAAGAATATACAAAGATAATACCCATATATTTCAGATTTCGCAAATACGCCACCAAAAAGTTTCGGGTTTTTGCAAATACGCCACAAAAAAGTTTCAGATTTTTGCAAATATAACACTTGAATGCTTCAGGTTTTGCAAATATAACACCACAAATGCTTCAGGTTTTGCAAATACGCCACCTGGTTCCACAGTAGCAAACAGTACCACCCTGCCATACTCCTTTTGGAAATAAATTAAAGTGTAAAAAAATATAAACTTGACCGGCTGTCAACAGATGGAATCGAGGGATTTCAGAGACTATACATTGGTTTGAATTGCAGCAAAGGGAACAATATTCAACTTATAAGATAATGAATGGGAAAGAGGCAATTCTAATGAGCTTGGATGAACAAATTAGGAAAAGTTTTGAGAAAAAAAAATATATTTTTTGGCCTTAACAGTCGAGTGAACAAATTAGGACCTTAACAGTCAAGTAATATATGCCACAGCAAGAGACGTGCACCAAAGCTATGGCTAAACAGTGTAATGGAATCTTGGGAGTTGAAAGTTCCACGAAAGGATAAGGCTACCAGTTAACACCATAGGCATGCAGAATTCTCTGAACAGCTCCAAAAAAATAAAATCTGTCATTCCAAACCAAGGAAAGGCAGGCGATCACAGCAGTGTCAGTAAGAACAAACACAACAGTCGTAGAATGCATGCAGATTGTTACAAAATTAAACCTAAAATGCTCAAACATGATTGGTACGAGCATAAGTTAGAAGACCACATCTGTTAAACTCATAGCTCCGACACCTATCTGATAGATGATTTGCCTTACATAGTCCCCAAATAGCATATTTAAACATTAAATGTAATGATCGTACCTCAGTTTATCCCCTCAAAATGCTCACTGGACCAAGGTCTTTTTATGAAAACCTAGAGCAACTTCAAGACAAAGATCAGAGAAAATCCGGCAGCACCTCCACTTTCTCAGAATTTCAACAGTAAATAAGAAGTAAAACAGCCTTTCAAAGAGCAAAGAAAAAAAAAATGCAGCCTCTTCATCCCCAAAGCTATTCCTCTCCTTTTTTTTTTTTGAAATTTTCAACAACCTTCAGATCGCATAGGATGAAAAGAACAAGTAAGAATGGAATTAGAGTAGATTTTGGCAGCACCTCTCCCTCAAGAAAATTTCGGCCAGCCCTAGGAACTCCCCGAAATGAGGTTTTTATAGCAAAGAAAGAAGAGAGGAGAAGCCACCTACCAGCCTCCCTGGTAAGCAAATCCAGTAAAGGGGGAGGATGGGAAGGATTTAAGGCAAGAAGAAATGCAGCCTAGGGCAGAGGAAGGGTCGGCCAGGTGGAGTTCCACCGTTGGGAAGCTGCTCGGTCGAGCAGAGATCGAGGAGGCTGCGTGCGTGAATGGACCACGGAATGCCGCGAGAAGACAGTCGCGAGCGAGATTGGCAAGGAGGGGACGATGAATCAGGTTTCGGGAAAAAGAGGGGCGAGCCACGGGTTGCGCCTGTTAGGGTTTGCGATCGAACCAGTAGACGCGTTCGAGAGCTACGACGGGAGGCGCGTGCGGTGAAATAGGGTTTAGGGTTTTAATAATACTATAGGTGATAAAGATATAAAATAGTTTAATATTTCTTAAAATAAAATTCAATTCGTACTTTTCAACCGTGCGTCAAAACATAACAAAATTGGTATCATTTTTAGGTAATT
>NW_018165201.1:1152383-1284119 GCF_001263595.1 Phalaenopsis equestris | reverse complement strand
GTCTCGGACGCGTTGGCGCGGTCCAACCATGTCTTCTCATAAATTTCGTCCGAGATCATTCGGAGAAGTTCGCATTTTCATCCGTCCTCTGAGCTTAATTGAAGTACGATTTCGTGCAATTTTGTGCATCTGGTGTGTGTATGTGACGAAAAGTCGTGACGAAGTTTTCCTAAGGCTTGGAGTCCTATTAGGAACTTTTCCCTTGAGTCTTCACAAAATAACCCATAACCGCCCGTTCATAAGACGATGGTCTTGTGCCAAAAATGCTAGACATCAAAGAAAAATAAAAAGTGGTTGGAATTTCTAAAAGGGTGAGTCTCAATTCTAGTTTTCTAAGATGGTCAATAGGAACTCCTCGAGCTAGATCCTAAGACCCTAGAAAAGGAAATGACCTCAAAAATG
The DNA here is from genome assembly GCF_001263595.1 of Phalaenopsis equestris. Lineage (NCBI taxonomy): Eukaryota > Viridiplantae > Streptophyta > Magnoliopsida > Asparagales > Orchidaceae > Phalaenopsis > Phalaenopsis equestris. The sequence continues at coordinate 1,283,717 of NW_018165201.1, read as the reverse complement.
AGGTCAACATCCTTTGATCTGACAAATCATCGTTGTAGCTACAGGTGACCCTTCTGGATTGTCTCCACTTGAATTCAACAAATATCTATTGCAGTTGGGGGATTTCCCGCCACAAATCTTCCATAGATGGTTTTCGGACATGCCTTTACAAATTTCTCACAGACAGCATTGTGGCATTTCCTCCAATTTCGGTCCTCCACAATTTTTTCTTCAGCTATGAGATTAGGGTTTGGGATGTAGGTAGGGGTGGTTGTAGGGTGTAAAGATGGTATGAATAGAAAAGGAGGGGAACAATTTTTTTGGTGGGAAAGGAACTGGAGATAGGTTTAGATATGACAGATACTAGAAACCCTAGGATAGGACTAGGGATAAACTAGCTCGGATACCAAATGATACCAGTGTAAACCCAAACCACAAGAGGAAAAACACATTATTACTAAAAGAAAATAGGCAGTAAAAATTAAACACACTTAAAGGAAAATTACAACACACACAACACAAACGCTCGCTAGGGCGGTTCTTGGGTGGTGGTGATGACGAATAGGGGGTTTGGAGAGTTGGCGGCAAGGTCCAGGCTGTGGGTGAGAGGCAACAACGATTATGGGCAGCTGGAACAATAGGACAACAAGGGATGATAGTCCAAATAGCGGAAATTTGTTATTTTGGGGTGGCTGGACAGCAGAAAACAACAGATTTACTGTTTTCCATATGGAGGCAATAAGGAACGACGATTAAGAGGGATGCAGAAAGGTTGGGGAAGGGTGATGGAGGCTGTGCGGGGTGGCAACGAGGCTGGGAAGGAAGGGAGGTGGCTGGAATGGGTAGTTGCAAGGAAAAGCAACAATAGCTGTTGTTCTGGGCAGTTGTAGCAGAGACGGGGTTGTTGGGAGCGATGTGAGGAGGAAACAAAAAGGGATAGGAAAGGTAATAACCACCTTAAGAACAATATACATCTAGAGCACCACTCGAACTCTCAGATACAACCCTAGATGGGAAACAAAGATGCCGACAACAGTCTCAAACAAACTCAAGCAAAACCTAATTCTAAAACTATCAAGAATGCAAATATATAATAAGAGGATAGCTAAGTGGTCCAGGAGGACCAATCAACTCCTCAAATGAAGGAAAACCTGGACCGGTTAGGTCCAGGCAAAATGCGAGAGCCGCTCGGTCCAAGACGTTCCCTCGTCTGGCATGCAATTTTGTGTCTACTCCTTTACGCCTGGTTCGTTGCACCTGTGTAAGGTGGAGAGCAGCATTTGTACCTTTTTTGATTGGATGAGTAACCAAGAAAAATGCATTTGAGAGACTTGGAATCAAGTTTGGTGCGATGTTTTTGATGGATGTTAACAAAGCAGGACAAACAAAACCCTTCAATAGTAAGTTAAAAAAAGAGTGAATGTGTGGTTAAGATTCCAAGAGAACATTACATAGAATTTAAAATTTAAAACTTGAGTAGACATCCTACTGATGAGGTATGTGGCTGTGAGGATGGTTCCCCAAAAAATATTTAGGCACATGATCAAGCAACAAAATGTCATAGGCCACCTCAAGTGAGCGTTTACTTTTCCATTTCGTGACACCATTTTGCTTAGGAGTATCCACACAAGAACTTAAATGAATAATACTATACTAGAAAATATAAAGACTAACGATGAAATTAAAATATTTCTTAGCATTATCAACTTAATGAATTGAATTTCAGTTTGTAATTGAGTGAGAATCATAAAATAAAAGTATTGAAATATGGTGGTTGTTTATAATTTTTCTTTCATAAGTAATGCCTAAGTTATTCTTGTGTGATCATCTATAAATGATACAATCTATCATGCTCTATTTATATTATTTACTTGCGAGGATCCCAAAATATAACATTGAATTATAGAAAGAAAGGATGTGAAGACTTGTCTCACAATTTGGGATATACATGTCTGGTATATTTTATAAGCTAATGAGTTCCACATTAATAAAGATTGTATTTTTTTAGTGATAAATAAATGTGAAAATATATTTTCCATGTATAAAAAATTTGGATGACCGCGACAACAATGACTTAACATGAATTAACTTTCAACTGAAGCAAAATTTGAACTAGACTGAGAAATATAACTTGACATATAATATTGCCTACCAATAAAGTTATTTTCTTTGAGCAAGTATAGACTATCATGCATCTCAGAATTGTCAATCACCTTCCCCAAATCCATAACCTGAAAATCATAACAATTTGAATAAAAGTTAGTCACACATTTTAGGCCATGAGAAAGTTTGTTGATTCAGAGTAGGTTGTAATTTAATTTTGCAACATAAAGCACATATTAGAGGTGAAAATCCTTTGATTCGACTGATTCAATTTCTACCACTGGTGAGAATGAACCATCAACTATTCAAACTAAAGAGCGACTGATACATGGGTTGCAATGGTTAACATGATGTCTCACGTCATATGATTTGATGCTCCGGAGTCAACTATTCAATATTTTAATTTATTGCTTTCGATGCTAAAAGCATGTGATAAGATACCTAGACGGACTAACAACTAATAGGTTGCTCGGCAGAGGATTGGGATGCTTATCCCGAAATAGAACTATTACAGAACCTTTTAAGTAGTGTCTCAATTTGCTCGTTAGTAAAGCAATTGAATTCTAAATTGTTGTTGGAAGATATGATAGACATTGAAGATCTAGGCTCGGATCTGGATGTAATTTCCAAGAAAGAAGATTGTGAGGTCATGCAGTGTTTCACCATGATAAGATTATGAAGCTCAACTCGAGAAAATTGGATATATGAACGAAAGAGAGTCATTTGTTTGACTGTTCGACTGGACGAGCTAACAAAAACTAGAGGGAGGTACGCGGTTCTCAGTTTCTACAAGAGGACCCTGACGAGAGATCTGGGCCCCTTGCAAATAGGAGACTCGTGAGATGGATCATGATTGGAAGAGATCGAGAATTGTTCTCCTCTTTGTCGATTGATAGCTGCAGCGAAAAGAACATAACAATAAGCCAACAAGGTCGACGAGTTTCCGTAACTTTCGAGCAAGATTTACTCCCTAAAGTGAGAAGTGGGAGAAGAATTTCTCCGTGTGAGGCTAAGGAAACACAATAGTCACGGCTGGCTTTTGAGAAGCTCCTTAGAGCCGGATCGCAATGGCTCAGGCAAAGCAAGCCGCGAGCAAATCGACTGGCGGAAGGACTCCAAGGAAGCAGCTAGCCATCAAGGCGGCCCGTAACTCTATATAGGTGACCGACGAAGTCAAGAAAACACATTGCTTTCATCCGGAACTGTGGCACCGAGGGAAATATGGAGGAAGACTTCAAAAGGAATGAGACAGCGGAATTGGTCTTCAAACGGAACAGGAGAGCGAACATCTTTGTATGCAGTGATCCTATTGTTGCCTTCCCAACTATCACGACTGTATCACGAGGTTCGCTGCTGCTCGTGCATACGCGAGAGACGGAGCCGCCATTTGAATAATGATTATATTGTGTGCGCGCAAGATCGAGGCAAGCTCTGATAATATGTAGAATTATGGAAAATAATTTTATTTCTCGCCCTAATCCATATATTATACTTTGCTACATATATATAATACTGAAAGGAAACAAAATAGGAATCCCTATAAAAAAAAGGAAAATATCTAATAAAGGAAATACAATTAGTGAAATGTATTCTGAGAAAAGGAAATAAATTTCTTCCTAATGTGGAGAGCCATTTTCTAATATACTATTACATATATGTAGAACTACACTACCTTAAAATTTCATAAATGACATGGGAACTTTCTAATTCATGTACATGATTTTCAAATATTTTGCAATTGCAATGATGCTGTATTCAAGCTCATTTATAGTCTCTTAATTTCTAAATGCTATGCCATTTCTATGGTCGTCTTTCCAATATTCTATGCTATCATCATATTTATGACTCCAAAACTAATATTTTAAAATCTTTGATTCTGAAAGTCATATATCTATTATGACCATAAATTCCAATTCATTTTACAATTATGTCCATGTTTTTAAATGTCGTGCTACTATCATATCTTTGGTTCTAGCTATCATTCTATTGCTATGCTTATGATCTTAAATTATACGTTTTTGCCATGATTACAAAATATCAATCCAAGTCAAAAACTCTTTCAGCTAAATTCATTGCATGAAAGGATGTATGAAAAGAAAACACTTGAATATACTAATAAACCCATGCATTAATGACTTGGCCATCACTGAGAATTATAAACATATAAGCTATACCCAGCTGTGCCGATAAAGAAATATTGATCAATGAAAATAAGTTTATGCCAAGATATAAGGCTCCTGAGATTAAAGATAGAATTATTTAACTTGCAATTCAAAATATATCACTCGATGCTAAATGTAATAAAAAACCATGTTACATTATGCTATGATCCATGATGAGGATGATGCTAAAATGCTATGATTTTGTATATGAAATCATATATTATGACAACTATTATGACCACTCGACAATCTATGATATAAATTGATATTATGTAAAATGCCATAATTACTCATAAATTCCTAAAATTATAAATGTTAAGCGTGCTTAATGTTTTTCTTTCGATTGTGTTTACTGTTATTTAAAATTTTTATGTGCCCAATAGCTTGAACATTTTTATATAAGTCAGCCCTATATGTCGATGATTGTTTATTTTAGAAAATCACCAACAAAATAGATAGTCCTGAAAAAAATTTTGCGAGCAACCTTATGATGCACTTTCAGGTGCACATATGCATACATATGGTAGATTTGTAATGTAGTTAAAGGTTGATTATATGGTAAATGCAATATTTTTGGATTTATGTTTATACATTTGTATATATGTTAATGTGTAGTTTCTCGGTTTTGGAAATTTTATCGTTTAGTCACTCTTTTATGAAATTGTGTTTATCGACACATGTATCTGCAAGCCTAGCCACCAAAAAGTCTCTTCCAATCTTGATACATGTGCATTCCAGGATGAGCGATGTAATTAGGTTTATGTTCTTCTTCAAAAATGATCTTTAAGGTCCTTGTTATTTGGTACACAAACACAGCCTTCCAATAGAAGTGCTTCTCAACTATCAACATGAAAATCCATTCGACTATCTTCGTTTTTTGCTCTACGTCTTCTTAACTAACATGTATCTTCTTTTTGAGCTTATATTTAGTTGATCTAATCCATTTTGCTGAGAAACTACTATTCTTAACTCGCCATTGATTGGCGCTAAAGAGAATTCTTCCTGCACAACGAATCAAAAACATTCTCCTTCTTAGGATGATAATAAATTTGCAAGTTAAGATTGTCCTTACGCAACTGGAACATTTTTTTGTCACAGGTTGAGCTTATTCTGATAAAAAATACTTCAAACTCCAAGAATAATCTCAGAGCGAAATCCATATAAGGAGAGCTCCAAATTTTAGCACCAATACTTATACCCACAAGCTCTATGTAGCAAAATGGGATGGTTCTCATTTAATTTTAGCTAATCTAATGTAGGCTATAACTCATCTGAATTGCATCAAGACATATTAGACTCATTGTAGAAAAACATCATTGTATACTTGGATTCATCTCCCAGTAAATCCACAAAGATAATGAGAATACCTGGATTAAAGGGCGGGATTAACAATTGAAAACCATATAAGCTATTTATAAAAGTTTGAAAAGGGGGAAATGCAATTTTTGAAATATATTAAAGTCTCAAAAGTCTTCTCCACAAAACACATAAATAAAATTATCCATGCAGAAACATTCTATTATAAAAAGCAAAGCTCTCGGTAGAAATAATTATCACATAGCTTTTGGTAAAATTTTTCCTCGGGAGTCTACTAACCACACATCATTATAATTCCTCTCGGGAGAATTATAAGAGTTGGCTTTAATGGTGGTCATTTCAGGAACATTTAAGGAATACAATATCTAAACCATATACGTATTACAATTGGTGCATCTATTATCAGGAAAATGCTCAAAAAAGAACCGTGATTATTCAAATATGACCAATTTAGTCTAAAGAGTATAATATTTCTTTGTATTAGTCCATCCATTATATAAAATTGATCCCGAATAATCCTGGCTCAATAATGCGAGGGACATTGAGATTTATAATGCTCCTCTTTCATACACTAGAATTATGATGCTATCGGTCAAATTTTTTTTTTTTTTTTTTGAAAATTGAAAATAATTTTGAAATTTAATTTAATATAAGAGGTATATAGTTATGATTTCAAAGTAGGGTATTTTAATTTTCGAAAAATTAGACCAAATGAATCTCATTAGTCTAATGGTTTTCATAATCGTGCCCGATACCGCGAATGTTGCGCTTTCCCGAAAGATAAGTGTATATCACGATGATGAACCCAATCCTGCAAACTAAGAGATTTATGATATCCGTTTGGTCTGCGAACCTTTTATATGTGACTGACAAGTTCCTCTATATAATATAGAGGTTAAGTAGGATTTATTTTATCTGGGTTTCAAGTTACCTATAGAGGCAAACCCCTACAGTTAATTACATCCCAAATGACAAGGGTCACTTGAGAAAACTCTCAAAAATGATCGGAGGTACTAGTCTTCAATAATTCAAAGTTTAGATTTTCACGGTAGGACGTGGAAAAACAAGTGGAAGTGGCTCAAGTAGGAACATTTATCTTCAAGAGTTCAAAGTAAGGAAAAGGTAGGGGACGTCATAGACCATGAGGAGAACCATCAGTGACTTCCCAAACTATCCTACTGTGTGGCTGCATTTTGGAGATAATGTTATTCAATTGTTCAATCTTACCAATTTTATTATTTGAGATTTACATTTGCATAATACCCCATTATACAAATAGCTCGCAAAGAGATGTGGGTTTACGTCCTAACGAACGACAACTTCAGAACCTAAAGTGAATTAAGACTTACACTGCACAATATGGTTGCACATGTGCCTAAAGAGGGTGCAAGGATTTACGTCACGCTGGGCGAGCTACCACAAAGTCTTATGGGTTGCTATTGTTAAACTAAAGAGAGAGGTTGTTGAAGAAGATCCTCTTGCTGCTCGGTCCAAATTCCTCGCCGTGCTACCCACAAATTTAGCTCTGAACCTCATGTTGTAGCGATGACTCCAGGATTTAAGTGTTTGAGATTGACGATTTATGTTTCACAGTTTTAGTGTCAAAGTTTGATTTGTTTTGTTTTTGTTTTTGGTTTCGGTTTCAGTTCTGGTTTTACATGCAGAATAAGCAAATTACAGGTAGATAAAAGGTACTTGAAAAGTAAAATGCAGTAAAGTAAAATATTATAAATAAACTGTAAAAGCGTACCTGAGCATATGTTACTGTTGCGTGATTAACATTGCAAACATAGTATGATTTGCAGCAGATTTAAATAAACTTACAAGAAAAATAAGCAAAGTGAGAAAACCCAACACGAAAGTAAGAAAAAACGAGTCGTAGAAATCACAAGCAAAACTCGTAGTCACATATGGAAGACCGGAACTGGGTGTAAGACATCGGTAAAAATGGGGGCTCAGAGCTGGACTGTGTGTATCCCAACCTTAGATAAGAGCTACCGACTCGACAATCTATGGAAGACAATCGTAACCTCGATCCAAGTAATAAACCGTGGACCTTTATGGACTTTTTATCTTATTTTATTAATATTATTATTTTTATTTATTTTCATGCATGTAGAATTTAATTTGGCAAGCAAAAGGTAATTCTTTTTGTCGCAGAGAGAGCTTTTGTTTAAAAATATATATTTTTTAAACTAGTGTAGTTCAGAGGTTAATTACCCTAATCGAACTAGGACTACTAGCAACCTAAGAGTGTCGAGGGCGGCAATCTCACCGAGAGTTGTTAAATAGTATCATCAGTTTTTATCATCTCCCCTTATGGGGGGTCATCGAGGTAGGAGATACTATTCTAATTGTCCATCGTATTTAACACACATAAGCATTATCATCATCGCCCCAACCACCTACATCTTAGACTCATACAAGTTCGATGATCCATATGTGGCTTTAACAAATGTCCCCAATTACCAGAAGGATTTGAGTGTAATGTTGAAACTCAAATCTCGGTGCACTGGTTTTCACTATAGGTTAAGTCATGGCGGGAATTTCACTGTTTGATTTAATTAAGGAAGCATGAACTACGTATCGATGCATCCTCATGTCTAGTGTCTTAATCAGTTTGTGAATTAGAGTCAAGTGTCTCGTTTCATTAGTCATTCAAAAAATAGGTAGATGAACGCTCACCTAGGGTGTGCTCCTAAAATCTAGGAAGCCTACACTGAAAAATTAGGTAGATGAACTCTCACCTAGGGCGTGCTCTTGAAATCTAGAAAGCCTACACCAAAAATTAGGTAGATGAACTTTCACCTAGGGTGTGCTCCTGAAATCTAGGAAGCCTACACTGAAAATTAGGTAGATAAAATCTCACCCTTAAACTCTAAGAAGTCTACACTTTAACTTGTGCTTAAAGTGATTTAAGTTGTTTTACCCTCAATTAAGTGTTTTCCAACTAATTCTCAAATATTTTTAAGTGTCTTCCAAATAATTAAATCAGAAACTCTCATTTTTTGACTTAACCATTCTATTTTTAAAGCCTCAAATGGCTTGAAACAACAATATGCAACCTTACACAGCAATTTTAAGGCCTCGAGTGACTCCAAACAGCAATATGCAACCTTACACAGCAATTTTAAAGCCTCGAGTGACTCCAAATAGCAATATGCAATACTACACGATAGTTTTAAAGCCTCAAACGACTCCAAACAGCAATGTGCAACACTACACAACAATTTTAAAGTTTTGAATGACTCCAAACAACAATATGCAACACTACACAGCAGTTTTAAAGCCTCAAACGACTCCAAACAGCAATGTTCCACACTACACAACAATTTTAATGTCTCGAATGACTCCAAACAGCAATATACAACCTTACATGACAATTTTAAAGTCTCGAATGACTCCAAACAGCAATATGCAACATTACAAAGCAGTTTTAAAGCATCAAACAACTCCAAACAGCAATGTACAACACTACAAAAGAATTTTAAAGTCTCGAATGACTTCAAACAGCAAGTTCAATACTTCATACAACTTCCTAAAGCGATTGACACCTAAAATAGCAAGTTCAATGCTTCCCATAGCTTCCTGCAGCGATCGACACCTCTAAACATCAAGTTCAATGCTTCCTACAGCACCCAAACATCAATTTTAAGCCATAACCAGCAACCTACAACGCCCAAACAGCAATTCCAAGCTCAACTACAACACTAGGCAGCATTCAACAAGCTCCAAACGGCCAACTACAGCACTAGGCAACACCTAACAAGTCTAGACATCCAACTACAGCACTAGGCAACACCTTTAAACCCCAAACCACAGCTTTTAACACTCCAAATCAGCAAAAGAAGCAGCCTCAATTTGGCCCCAAAACACTTCAAAAAAAACTGCCGCCATTTTTAACAAAGAGATGCACAAATTCCCTTAAAACAATCAACATTGCCGTCTCAAAATAGGTGCCCGAATTATTTCAAAACAATGCATAGACCAACTCAAAAATAGTGTTTAAAGGGTTCAAAATATGCACTTAATCAACCCAAAAAAAACAAATGTAACCGGCAATCATCAAGGAAAACCAAACCGTTTAGCAAGAAAGCCCAAGCAACTTATTTCATGCATTGGTAGAGTGACACATATGTAAACATTTTAGTTTAGACATGTAAATAAAAAAAGAATTGAGTGATATTTATGTAAAGGCATGAGCTTGGATGGTGCGTATAAATCCATAAGAGTTGCAACATGCATTTTGGTATCCATTCCCTTTGTACGGTGTGAGTATGTAAGTGTTGGTAGCATGCATATAAACTCATAAGAACTGTATGGTATGTATGTAGTAAAAAAAATTGAGATTCACATGTAAAACATGTAGATATATATAAGAAGTTGGCATGCAAATCTTTCAAAAAATTCATACCAAACAAAAGGGATTGTCATAACAAGAGAATTAGAAGTTTCAATCAAATTCAATCCCATGATTTCTGTTTTAAAAGACATCAACATAGATAACTTATCATAGCTCTCTCCCCAGATCGCTAGTTCTGCAGGCTCATAACTTAGTATAACAGAATAAGCAGTGCATCGACCATTTTCTTTTAAATGATAAAATTCTTCTAGAAAGAATCGAAAAAAAAAAAAGAAATGTCAGTGAAGTTTTACATACCAGATAGAGGAAATCCTCCACCTTAGGGAAATGAGCTGCAACTGTGTGAGGAGAGGAGGATACGAGCAGGTAAGTTGCGACACTTCTTCTACATGGGGAAGAGGGAGCTCGCAAGAGAGGGAAGCGAAGCATGTGTTTCTTCTGTGTGAAGAAGAGGTCAATGGGATCAAGCGGAGCAGGCAGAGGTGAGCGGCTTCGGGTCACGAGGAGCAAGGAGAAAGAATCAAGCGGAGCAGTCAGAGTCGAGTGGCTAGGGCTGCGGTCGAGCGAGGAAGAGGGAGTCGGGTTCGGTTGCAAGGAAGGGGGGTTTAGGCTGTGAGGAGAGGAGTTCGGTGCGAGGGTTCGGCCGTGGTGAGCTGGTGAAGTTTCAATGCAGGGAGGCGAAGCAGACGAATGCGGGAGAGGTGAGACAAGTGGTTTTCGGTTTGTCTGGGAGGAGGAGAGGTCGAGCGGACGAGAGGTCCTGAAGAACGATCAAATCGAGAGAGAGGAGCGATCGGGGAATGGTGTCGAATGCCTGGAAGAAGGGGGAGATGAATTGTATAGCCGAAGTTTTGATGGAGCCGTTACATGAAGCAATTGACGGGGATTAATTTGTTTCCATGCGCAGAGACTTAATTGGAAAAAATTAATCCTTAATTATATCCAATTATTATGAGATTAAATGATATATTTGAAATTTGAAATTTGTGAACTGAAGAAATTAGCCCGTGCTTTAGCCCACATCCAGCCCAAGTCAAACTCGAGTTGAACCTAGGTTGAGCCCGGGCCCATGCCCCGCTAATTAAAAATACGTGCATCAATTTTTGTGCTAATTGCTCGCGCACGGAACCATAGTGATATGAGTGTCCTTCCTAGCTAAAGTCGACGTCCTTGACGCATTCGCGTGGTCCGTTTCGTCATCTGGGGTCGTCCAGACGAGTTTGTTGACAATCGGGCAAAAAATGTGTCAAATTTGATTTCTTTGAATTTTGGGTCGAGACAGGTCATTTTGAAAATTGACTTCAGTTTAAATGTCAGTGCAATGTTTGAATTGTGGTGTTCGCGTTGCCGAGTCATGAAAGGTTCACCTATGACCGTCTGATCCTATAGAAACTCATATTCGGGCCCTCTACATGTTATTCCTTAGCCTTTGCAACTAAAATTCAAGTGCTTGAGACTACTTATGCGAGGTCTGCACAAAAATGAGTTAAAAAGTGGTTCAAAGTTCTATGGGAGATGGACTCCATTGCTAGTCCGCTAGGATGGTCAATAAAAACTTCTAAGGCTGGATTTTGGGTTCTGGGAGTTGGGAATTTTTAAGACCTCACTAAAAATGAGGTCAACAGATGCATAAATGCATATTTATGCTGAAGCTTTCGACATAAGTTATCCCTTTAAATTTTAAGTCTCTTGAGCTCAAATATATAAAGGTTTTACTTCTAACAACTTGCTAATTAAAAAAAGAGAACCCTTTGAAAAAAGTTGATTCAATAGAACAAATGGATATTAGTTTTTTCCTCCATCGCCTCACACTTTTAAATTCTCAAATCAAAATCCTAAAATGGTCAAGAGATGAGACGAGAATGCAACAGAGTGGGCAGAGAGAGCAAAGTTCCTAGAAGATAATCAAGTTGAAATCAGGGTGATGATCATCTTCAGCTCCAAGAACATGTCATGTGCAAACAAGAGCAAGGATGATATCCTTTTTCAATGATTATGGGCCAAAAATTTGATTGAATGAATACCGAGAGAGAAGTGCGATGAAGTTTTAAAATCTTCTCCTTCTCACAACGTCATCTCCATTGGATTGACTAAGTAAAATCTTAGTCTAAAACTTGTTTATTGTACATCTAATTGAATATATATTGCTCGTAAAATCAATTGAGATTTTGGAGAACATTTGAGAAGAAACTAAACCTAAATTAATTTTAGTAATTAGATGGCGATGTATTATTTTAATACAATAGGCTAATGATTTTAACCCTATATTATCTTTTTGATGTATGCATTGAAACTAAATCTATCTTCTTTGTGTATGTTTCTAAGAAAAAGGGATGCAAACATTATTTGTTCCATTACAAAAAAAAATTCTATAACTCCATGGATATGAATTTCTTACCCTACTACCCCAAATCTGATATTTAGGGGGAAAGTTTGAGTGAATATGAAACTTGGGATCCTACTCTGGATACCCACACTCATCTAGAGTCATCAAACATATTTTACTTCCCTCTAACCATTCTGTCTCCCAAGTTCTACCACTTGAGAACATTCAACATGAGATTGAAAATAATGAAATTCCTAAGAAACTTTGTGTATAATAGGGAAAAAAAAATCCATTGAGCGGTCAAGATAACATGCAACCACAAAGCTATTCACAATCAAACTTGAATTTACACATCTCTGAAGTTCCAAAGGAGGAGAAAACCGGTGGAGAAGATAAAAAATGCTGCATAAATTATCTTATCCAACCGTATATCTGTTGTATATGAGAGGTTATCATCATCTAATAAGATTTTTGTATGTATTCTTGATGGTGTGTGGATACCTAATTTTCCAGATTCATTGCCATATGAAGGATTATCTTCAATCTCTCCTTCCAACAATTAAATTTGCTGTCTAGAAAAATATTCATTTGATTTGCGACCTTGTTGAATATAATGAAAGCACTTTAAGTTGGTGGATTTCACATATGGATTTGCTCTAGTTGGAATTTTTGCTTTATTTGTAAGCTTTGCATGCCTATGAAGTATTCTTCGACGCCAGCGTCGGTTGAGATTGAAGGGTGCTTGATTTCACAACAGAAGCAAGAAACCTGTTGTCATCAAAAGGAATTTCCTGAGGTATCCTGCTAGAAGTACTGCCTTTAGCATTACAACTAATTTGTGATTTTGCTTTATATGATAAATTCACAACTTAAGAAAGGGACCAAACATAATTTAATTCAAGTTTATCTTGAATTGGATCCTTGAGCCCTCCAATATATCTCAAAACTAATTGAATAGTTGATTCATTAAGACTATTTCGAGCACCGAAACTATAAAATTCCTTTGTATAATCGTAGATGAAATGGTTTCTTTGTGAGCAATGTTGATATTGTAAAAATAACATTTGTTCAAAATCAGTTGGTAAATAACACCCCTGTAGGAGCTGTGTCATTCAGAACCAACTGCGAACAACTCCTTTTCTCATTTACAGATCTACAGTAGCTACGACCACAAAGTAGTTGGTCCTCCTTTCAATCTGCATACGACGTTTTTAACTCGCCTTTCCGATGGAATTTCCATATATTCAAAGAAACTTTCGATTGATTGTTCCCAATCAAAATAATCTTCTATATCAAAATGTCCATCTGAAAAGAAAATATCCATTTTAACTCAAAATTTACTAGGAATTTGCTCACCGACGGCGTACCTTCTTGGAGATGGAATATCTCTGTGATGCCAATCATCTTCATCAGATTCACACAAATAAAAAATGCGATTAACTATGTCATCACCTTCCGATTCAGGTAAAATCCCATTTTTCAGTGTTTTGTCTCATGTCCCTAAATCCATTGCATTTCGCTTAGTCGATAGGTATGATTGCTTGACCATAGGTTGAATTGTAGGGCTGCTTGAGTTTCCTCCCTTTAGAGATTGTAATCTCGTCACACCTCCGTGTTTGAATTGGAAAAACTCATTGATTAGCTCATCTAACCTTTGCATAAAGATTATTTTGAGTAATCCAAATGGATACCAGATTCCGACCCTCACCATAAATTGTTCTCTTGCTTCTGCTATGTCAATCGACATTGGTCTCTGATACCACTATAGCATGGGAACTGGGAAGATAGTAACAAACAAAGAAATTCCCAAATTCCACTCATAATATCAAAAATTGCAATCCAAAGTACATTCATTAATATATATAATCTCTTGTATAAAACTACTATGCAATAACTACTAAGAAAATAATGGATATATAAAAAAATAGGAAATCCTAAAAAAAGACACAATTTAAGTAGCAGAGGCAGGTAGATTGTTATAAGCGATAGATGTTTTGCAGGAAACAATAGATGCCACACACTCACCCCAAAGGTCTTATTCTTATTCTCATTCTTCATAGAAATTGGAAACTGTACTATGGAAGAACGTTGTAAAAATAAGTGCCAAAATAGTCCCCGACTATTTATATGGGGCTGTTATAGAAGGGCTAAAATAGTCCCCAGACACTTTAAATAGGGGCTGAAATAGTCCCCATGGAGGACTATTAGAGCTCAATTTCAAAATAGTTAGAGACTATTTTGGCACTTCGATAAAGTTTGGGACTAAAACGACCCAATGTAAATAGTTGGGAACTATGTTGGCACTTTACTCTTGTAAAAACATTCGAATAGCGATGTTGTTCAGATGGAAGTTGATTGAGGTGCCGGTGAAGAATGCATTAAGACTTGAGCACTGGATTTTCCGGTAGACGTTTTCACAAGGGATACTAGAAAAACGAAAGCAAAAAAAAAACCATAAAATAAGAACAAAAGGAAACCATAAAGTACAAACATGGAATATCAAGAATGCAAGGAGAATAAAATTTTGATAAAGAAAGGAAAGTTATACTTGAATGATATATATATAATAGAATCCTGAGGGGAATCGATGATCCTGCCTAGAAGACAAAGCACTGCGCATGAACTGCTTGCCACATCATCACCAGTACTCAAATCTTAAACACTTTGGAAAATCATGGACACAAATCTTGTCTATGACATATCTTAGAGAATGTTTGAAAACAGTAAAGAGAATTCACCAGTATAACTTCTCGGGCTAACTAACAAGTTCTTGTTGGGAAGTCACTCACAAGGGAATAGGCACTTGAATCTCTCATATATCAAGTAGGATTGTTTCAATAGATTTCATCAATGAGTAATAGAAAGAAATCTAGTTCAAATTCAAGGCCATACACCAATCAAAAACTCATAATTGCAGGAACGAAAGACTTTTATCAATTAAGAAATGATTTCATTATAATAGAAAGAAGATACACAGGACATATTACATATTCCTAGGAAGAAGTATAAGTCGCCTCTTGTTGCTTGATCTTTAGTCTCTTGTATCTCATTCAGCTTTTTGTGCGGAGTGTGGCTCAATCTTCTCACCTAATCAACAGTTCTTTCTGCAACTTAGATTCTTCAAGAACTTTGGGCAGCTTGAGTACATTTTTTTGACAACCATCACCCTGATATCTTTTTTCAACTTCAGACAGAGAGCCAAGATGCTGAAATCTAAAAGTGCCTCTGCGGAAAAGATACATAAGATGTGCCAAGATGTTAACTCCCCCTTTAGGGATTCATTTCAAACTTTCTTCCATTAATTAAATTGCCTTGGATATTTATTCCAAAGATGCCTTCAATGGAACCCAATTTATGCTTGTGATCATCCATGCATCTCTTTAAGTCATACAACTTGGAGATGCACTCAATACATTTTATTCTTAAAAGTTGATAACTCCCTATCAACAACCTTCATATTTGATAAGATCAACCAACTTCTTATCAAGTGAAAGGAGTTCATCATTGTGAAATCTACATTCTTATCAAAATCATTTTATCTACATCATTGGAGATGAGCTAGGAAGAGAAGAAAGATGCTTGGTCATCTCCGGTTTCTCACCCTCTTTTACGGGTGAATTAGGAATTCAAAAGAAAAAATGCTCAAGAATGGAAGCCAACTCCTTAAGGATTTCATCAGCATCAGGAACAATGCAAGTGATATGAATTATTTAAAACCAAAATCTGAATCCCTCCTTAGTGCCTTTCTTAGGTTCCAAATCAACCGGTTTAATGTTCTTCATAAATTTGGGAGACAACTTGTGACAATGAAGTATAATAAATGTTACAACTTGGCTCGAGACTTGAAATTAATCAAGAAGATTATAGACGGTCCGACGGTGGAAAATTAAATTTTCTATATTCATTTTATATAACTAATTAGCAAATAAAAGAGTCACTAAAAAAAAAAGATTAAATTAAAACAATTATACATTTACATTAGATCAGGTTGACAATGTCCTCTATAAACATTTCATCTTCTACTGTTCATCTTTTATTAAAATGATTAAACTTGTAATATTTAAAACAACAGTAACCTAAAAATGCCAGTGGTACACCTACTACTAAACCATAATAACGTAACAAAAATAAAATAATATGCATGCAAGTTAAAATTTTACTAAATCAATTTTAAAAAATATTTGATAATTTATAAATATGATCGATCACGATATTTCATAATAATCAATGTGTTTTACTATACCAATAATATGTCTATATTATTTTATATTTATACAACCGTCACAAGAGCATCGTCTAAAATTCATAACATATAAGGTACTTCAATATCAATATCCTTTTCCATTTACATACATATGTTTCTTAGTGTTCCTATGCTGGAACCATAAAAATGTGAACATTATATCCATGCATGCATATACAAGCATACTATAAATAATTGTTTAACATTCTAAATATCATTCAATATCTTTCTTTTATAATATGTACATGTAGTAAATAAGTATAACTATGCAAATCATTCACATTCATTTTTAGATGATCAATTTGGATAATAAGACAAAATAATAATATTCTACTTGCAGTAATAATGTAACTTGACAAATGTCATTCTAATGTGAATGACTTAAAAAAAATAAAATATTATTGTTATAATTTAGAGGTAAAAGTACTCACATCGATTCTGGATAATTTCCTTGCACTTAAATGTTGTCACCTTTTTCAAATTATCACCTATAAAATGCAAAAATTCTTGTAAATAAATTTTTATCACATTACTTAATTATACTTTAATTAATTATTATTTTTTAATCATTATCTTATTATATTATTTTAATTAAGATTTCAACCCTTCAATTTTAAGTTTAGTCATTTCAATTAATACTAATATAATATAACATTAATTTAAGCAAAATACTTTTAGAAATAAAACACTAACCTTTCTCCACTTTCGCTTCTTTTGCACAATCACTAAACTTGATCCCCTTTAACCTTTAATTCAATTGTTTGTCAAAGTAAATGACAATCTTTAATTCATAGAACTTGAATAGCATTAAGCTAATTAAATAAAATAACTTATCAAATAAAAAAATATAAACCCTTACCCTTATAATCTCGATTCCACCTTCTCCCATACGAAGCCGCCTTCCTATTTTTTAAAGCTCAACACGGCTTGATACAACTCTAGGTCACCAGCATGCAATGCCTCACCTTGCTCGATTCTTCCTCTTTTCTTCGTACATGATGCTTGTGCCCCTCGTCTCGTGAGCATCTGCAACGAAAGACTAGGATTCAATAGTTTCCCTCCCATAAGAAATGTGGCTTAATATTGCTTTCCTCAGCTCGACAACAATGTCACATGTCGAATCCTTCTTCCTTCGGTCTCCTTCTTCCTTTGCACATGAGGTTCAACTTCCTTGCATGCTCGCATGCAGAGCCTCGGCTCTTCTGTTGTGGCAAGAGCTCTACTTCCCTTGTTTGCACTCGACCCCGCCTTTTCCTTTTCTTCCTTTGGTCAGAACACGGCGTCGCCTTCTCCTTCAGCCACGCAAGCTTCAAAGCCTCTCGTGCCCAAAATCGATGATCTCTTTCATTCTCTATCTTCTTTTTCTTCTTCTTTCTTATTCCTTCTTATTCTTCCTTCTTCCTTCCTTCTTGTTTCTTCTGTCTTCTTCCTTCTCTCAATTACTATGTTCTCTCGTTCTCCCAGTTCCGTTAGTTCGAAAAGGGCAAACGACTATTAAGTGGTAACTGAAGAGGCACCTATTCAATTATTATTATTATTATTCTCAGATTCTCAGTTATTACAATAAATTAATTGAAGGATTAGGAATGTATTTGATAGTTTTAGCTTTCTCTTATCATTGTCTCTTTTGCCATATTTGGTCAAAAAAAGTGAAGGTGGAGCGCTTAGAAGAATTCATATTGCAGTAAGTAATGCAAACAAAAACTAAGGGAGATGGTGATTGTACAAGAATTAAAAGTAGTGGGTATGCATTTCAAAACCCTACAAATATTTACAAAGCTATTAAACGAGGGGGAATGTAATCCTTGAAATTTATGTTCAAGCCTTAAAAGTTATCTCTGCCATCCGCATGGATAAAATCATTAATCTTAAAACATTTTAGTTTACAATGCAAAGGCTCTGAAAATCTCTAAGATAACTATCCGTCGTTAAAGCACCTGTCAAAAGAATCTTAAGCATTGGCCTTAATGTTATGATTACAAGTATAATAAAGATAGATAACATATGAACTAAATGCACGTTACAACTTGCCCATTTATTATGTACAACAAAGGATTACAGGTCCAGCACATTTTTGTACTTATCATTTGGTAAATGCTCAGTTCATATTCTCATGGAAGGCTTTACTAGAAATATAATGGTCAAAGGTTAATAGAAGAGGGAAGACCATCAAACATCAAATTAGATATTTTAACAGAAAAATAGACACAATACTCCCTTTATCTCAAGCATAAAATATTCACTAAGGTACACTCAGTGAATATTTGCTTTCAGCTCACTTCATATTAGATATAGATCATTAGGCTCAAAACTTATGTATTTATTCTTTTGTTGTTATACTCCTCTTAACATTTATTAGAGTAGCCCAAGTGAAGTTCTTCCTTAACTTCAAACACTTAATGTGTGCATTCTTCTCGTCTCAAGATGGAAGCAAGCAAAAGATTATTTGTTGAGAAAAAGAAAGGTTGTACTTCTAACTATGGCAAAAGTAAATCTTATTACACATCTCATTTAAAGAGGAAGGTGCAGAGCACAAAGAGTACATAAGGAGAAGTTAGCGTATGGTAGTGAAAATGCAATTAGTTTGATTTTAATATAAAATATTTTTTCACGAATGTTAAGAGTTAGTAACAATAACCGAAAGATACTGGACTCAGCTTGCTCATATCATATGCCCTACTAAGAAGTTTTTTTTATGCTTATGAGTTGTATTTGATGGTCAGTTTAATACAGGAAACAATTCAATATGTAAGAAAATTAATTTTGAAATTATGAAATTGAGGACACATAATGGTCTGACTAAGACATTAATTGGAGTCAAGCATGTATCAAATCTTAATAAGAATCTAATATCTATAAGTGCTATTAGTGATATACAGTACATGTTATCTTGAGAATTAGAAGTCATTTTGGTTTGTAAGGGTGCGCTGGTTGCTTTGCAGGGATAAAAAATGTTGGATTCAATGTGCTGCAACATGAAACTTTGATTATGATACAGCGGTTTCATCAATTATGTTGGAGCATCATAATTTGGAGAATCATAAAAAAAGTTAAATTTTGGTTAAAAAAGAGGCCCAAAATGAAAAGGACATACAAGTTAAAGGTTCTTAAAGATGATCAAGTGGACCAATCTTGTGTTGCATAATCATTGTAACCTTAGATCAGATAATTGCAACATTCTAAGAAAGGATGCAACCACTTCGAACACAAAAAATTCTGTAGCAAGTGTGCTTTTAGTTTCATTGAATCTGCAGTGGTGTGAAGTAAATGTGCGTTTGAAGTCCCTTTTGGGTAGAAAGTTCAAGTGCCATTTGGATGTATTAAAGTTATGTTGCTTGAACTATTCAGACTTCAAGTACTTAGAATACTCTATTTGACTAAAAGGAGTTACAGTATTTTTTTTTTTTCACCTTATCAAGTCAAGGAGGTATTTGTTATAACTTTGAATCAATTTTTTGATGGGAAAAATAAAATATTTGAATAAGCTCAAATATTTGTTACAAATTATGGATAATCACTTTATGGTCATTATTTTTAATTTACTTGATCAAAGTGAAGAGGAAATGCATCAATTTTAAAGAGATATGGAAGTCCTACATAAAGGTATCATGTTCTGTAGAAGCACAAATTTGGAAGTCCTATATAAGTTAGGTTCGGCATAAAAATAAAATGAAAACTCTTTTAAGTGGTGCTTAAGACTTGGATGTGTGTATGATTGTGCACCTTGAGAGAAGAGGATGGGAGTTTCCTTTTTGAAAGAAATTGAGAAGTTGCCTTGGAGTTACTTTCAGAGAGAAAAGAGGAAAAAGGAGAAAGAAAGAGGAGAAATAAAAGAAACTTTGTTTCTAAAAATTCAAAGTACCATCCCGATGAATCAAAAGTGCCATTGTGCCATAAATTTAGGAGTCAAGTCCATATAAGAGATAAATGTATCTTTAAGAGGAAATTCTAAAATTGACAATTTTGTGGTATTTATTTACTCCATTTTTCATCATCCCCATTGATTTGTTTTCCCTCTTGGCTTAAAAGGCTAAAAGCTTCATTTTGTATTGTGAGTGTTTGATTTTAAAGAAAAGTTGGTGAGTGTCTTTTGTTGTACACCATTGTTATGGCTTTTATGTTTCTGGTGGATGTTGATGTTGTTCTAGCTGAATCATGTAAATCCTGATGCTTTCTTTAATTGAACTTTTTTGCGTTTTACTTTCTTCATCAAAGCTCTCAGTTGGCGCTTTCACATAATAGCGGATAATTTTCAAGAGGTATAGAGTTGCCTTAGCTGGGTAGTCCTAAAGGAGGGAGTGATTTACAAGTTTTGCAAATTGGGAAGAGATAGACAATTACGAGAGAGGAGATGGAGTTGAGAGAAAGAGATTAAAGATGGCTTCAAATTTCAATTCACAATAAGATAATGAAATATGTGGCTATTGCAACCCTTTACATAGAAAGAGTTATGTTTAAACAAACTCAAATTTAAATCTTAAAAGATAAAAAAATACTTATTATCTCAATAAAAGAGAAAAAAATATTGTCATGAAAATGATTTCTAAGTTGACAGCTTTCCTGACAAAAAAATAAAAAAGAAAAAAAATGCTAGAAATAATCCAAAACTTCCTATAAAAATCCAAAAAAAGGCATTTACATACCTACCATACAATTCTTATGTATTTACATATCTAGCATCTAAACTTTCATATTTACATCCATAACACTAAAATCATTAAAATCACATCAAAATTACCACCGTTACTTTTTCATGTAAACTTTTTGATGTGTACGTTTATGACACCTAGGTGTTATAAGTGCATGTATCAAACTTTGGGTGTTAGATATGTAGATACATAAAAAGTGTTTGGCATGCATGTAAATTTCTAAAGCAATAAATTTAGTTCATTTCATTAATGACTTGGGCTTATATAGAGCTTTACAACGTTTTTACAAATAAATCCCTAGATTTCCTCTATTTACAAGTAGGACCATAAGTACTTACAAATCTCAATACTCCCCTTCAAGATGGGCAAAAGAAATCCACTAAGCTCATCTTGGCACATAACTTAGACAAATCTAATGAGCTAAGTTCTTTGGTGAGGCAGTCGGCCACTTGCTCTCCTGTTGCTATATGGCTTAGCTTCTATAGTTTGTTATTTAGCTTTTCCTTGATAAGGGATCTATTAACCTCCACATGTTTAGTTCTATTATGATACACCAGGCTGTTAGCAATATTGATTGTTGACACGTTGTCGCACCACAATTAACAAGGCTTTCAGCCACATAATCTTGGTAACTCCTAAGGCTATGACCTTGTACTCAGCTTCGACTGTTGACCTTACTACAACCGACTGTTTCTTGCTCTTCCAAAAGATCAAGATGACCCCTACGAACATGTCCTGATGTGGACCTCCTGTCATTAGCAAAGCTCGCCCAGTCAGAGTCACAATAGCCCTCAATGTCTGCATGTCCATTCTTCTTCAAGATCAACCCATTCCCTGGTGCACTTTTCAGGTATCTCAGAATCTGATACACCGTGTCCATATGATCCTTCCTTGGATCATGCATGTCGCAGCTCACCACATTTACTGCAAATGAGATGACGGGACAAGTGTGACTCAGATAAATCGTACGACTCACTAATCTCTGGTACCTCTCGCGATCAACTAGCTCTCCTGCTCTGCATTTAGCATGGTCTTTTGATCAATTAGAGAAACTGCAGGCTTGCATTCCAGCATGCTTGTTTCCGTGAGAAGATCCAATACATACTTCCTCTGAGACAAGACCATCCTCTCCGGCCCATAAACCACCTTAATCCCAAGTATCTGAGCTATCCAAGATCCTTCACTTCAAATTTTTTGCCCAATCTTACATTTAGCTGAGCAATCTCCGCCTTATCATCATCAGTAACAATCATGTCATCAACGCATATCAGCTTGAGCTTCATGTTGTCGAAAGAACACAGTTTAGTCGGTAGTGATTTGTTGATATCCCAAGCCCAACATAATCTTTCTAACCTTATCAAACTAGGCTCCAAAAGACAGTTTAGCTCCAAAAGACAGTTTCAAGCCATAAAGTGAATTCTTAGTCTGCCACCTTACCCACTGTCTGACCATTATTGAATCATCATAGTATCTCCATATACATCCCCTCTAATAACTCATCATGAAGAAACACATTCTTCACATTGATGTTGTGTAACCTTTACCCATCATTCACTGCTAGAGAAATCAGTGTCATCACTATGCTCATCTTCGCTGTTGGTGCAAATGTTTCATCATAGACAATATCATACGTCTCGCTGCAGCCTTTCGTCAGTAATTGTGCTTTGTAACACTCCACCTTCCCTTCTGAATTTTATTTCACTGTGAAGATCTACTTGCACCCAACTATTTTTTTTCGCAGGTAGTGACATTATCTCCTATTATCAGTTTTTATCAGGGGCCCCAAGCTCTTTATGCATGGCTGTTTTCCACTTCAGATTCTCCTTAACTACATGACAACACTTGGGTATAGAGATAGTATCCAAAGATGCAATGAATACTCCATACACAAGTGATATGTTAGAATATGAAACAAATCGAGTAATGTCAAGTTCCCACACAGAACAACGAGGAGGATATCTTGTAGTGATTGAAAGTAGATGGAAGAGGAATCATATCACCTTGTGGATTATGAGTCTGAGGTAGATGGAGAAGATGTCTAAAGAGTCTGGGTAGATCGAGACAAGAAACTAGCTGACACGAGTGACACTGCAGACATAGTTTTCTCATTCTACTTCATCCTTATATACATCCTCAGCTTCCCTTGAACCTGAATCCCCCTATCTCTGGGTTCAATCTCCTCATCAATCGATTCATCCCACATCACAAGATGGGGCATCGCTCCCACATGCACCAATCTCTAACCATTACTACTCACCCCCACTTGCCTCATACCTCCAGTATCTCGCGAGTCACTAAAGTGTGATGTCACTTCCAGGGGACTGTGCGGTTTGAGTTCTCTTAAGGACACATTCATACTCACAAAAAATCTCTTATCTATCGGGATCTAACAAATATACCCCTTCTCAGTAACAGAATAACCCATTAAGACACATTTCACCGCCCCGGGATCCAACTTCTTTACTAATGATCAGTTTTCCTTCACAAAACATACACAACTAAATACTTTTAATGGGAGTATACCGCTATTATCTCCTTTAACATCTGACAATGAGATTTTCAATCCAACACTCTCGAGAGCATTCTGTTAATTAATTAAGCAGCTATCAAAATTGTTTGCCCCCACAAGTGCTTCGGGACATTCATCGCGATCACCATGCTTCGGGCTTCCTCTAGAAGATATCTATTCTTTCTCTTTGTTACTTCGATATGTAGTTTGATGTTGTATCTCTTGGGCTGATAAGTATTTCCCAGATTCCTTATTTGTATACCCTATTCCACTATCAGACCTCAATAACTTCACTGCTACACCATATTAATTTTAATTGCCTTTTAAAAATCCTTAAGACAAGCTTACACATCACACTTATTTTTCATAAGATACAACCAAGTGATACGAGAAAAATAATTAATAAGTCATAAAATATTGATAAACATTCATAAAACTCGTAGAACATGTTCCCCGAATAACAAAATGTATCAAATAAAAAATGCAATAACTCCTCTGCCCAAAACTGATATAAGAGCTCTTAATAAGCTTACAAAACTCACAAGCGTCACACAAAAATTATTGTTTATTTGCCTTTTCATAAAGAGATGAATACAAATGACTAAATAAACTAAAACAAGAGTATCTCATGTGTTTGTGATATAGCAGCAACACCTCCGCCGCACTCCCCCCAGATCCCCCTACTGCAACACTCTCTATCATAGATGTCAAGGTTGAGTCTATCCTCTCTTAATCCAAATACCAAATTCTACTATGTCACGTTCTAGTCTTAAGTGTCTGACATGTCTCTTCTTCTTGGAAGATTATCTTAGAAATATCAAATGAAGCAACACATTTTAGTTGGAGATAGTGACATTAATAGATAAAAGAATCACCGAAAAAAGAGCATGCAAAATATTTGACAAAGCCATAGAATAGATACACCTCACTATACCCTTACCAACTACTGACTGTGTTGTGCCATTAGCAGTTTGGATGCTCTCCGGAACTGCTAGAAGAGTATAAGAGAACTCTTTAGTAATAACTGCTAGTCGAGATGCATGGAATTTACTATCCATTCTGGTGATCTGATGATGAAAATAGTGGCAAGAGCTTGTGCATCACGAGTACCTTTGTTAAAGTGGGCATAAATAACACTATTACCCCTTGATGATGACAAGGTGGATGCATTCTCAGCCCTATCACCTATTTTTTCTGTTTCATCTTTAACATATCCAGAAATACATAATACTCATCGGTAAATGAAACACGTCTTTCCCTCATTCTCTGCTACCATCAGAATTGTACAGTAGCCCCTTTTCCACCTCTTCAACCTTTATGGCCATGACCACGACCACAGCCTCCTAACTATCCACGTCCACCTGTCTATTTCTCCTTAGGTGGCTAAGGACAAACTTTGCTCATACAACCTACTTCATCACAGTTGTAGCACTTGCGAGCCTCCTCCTAGACAGCTGCCCTACTTGAGCTTGAGGCAGCCAAGGCAGATGCATACCTAAAAGTCCATTCAGCTCGGAGTGTAGCCTCCTCCAGTATTATTGCAGCGATCACCTCATCCAGTGATGGGATCGTCACCTGACCTAGGAGGACTGATCTCCTCCGACCAAAGGTTGAGTTCAGATGAGCTAGAAATTGTATAGTCATCATCCGTGCAAAGATCTCCTATTTCTTGCACCCCAGATCACCACCGACATCGATGAGAAGTGCTTAAGATCCATGATCTGTGTACAATTGCTCCAGAACTACGAAGCACTCCTAAATCGATCAATCACCCTGTACCGCCACCTCTATCTCACGCTGAATTTGGAACACCCTCATGCGGTTCTTAGCACCAACATAGATCTCCTTCAGCTTCGCCCATATATCGCTCACCTTTTGAATGTCATCTACTGATGAGGGAATTGACGAAATCATCAAGTTGAGGAACCAGATGTAAAACAAGAAATGTGTGGTCCTCCACTCATCCCTCCCAGCACTGTCACTCTATGGCTCAACACCCGTTAGATATCCGTTTAGTATCTTCCCTACTAAAGAAGCCTTGATCCAACGTGACCAACTCAAATATGTGGTCGGTCAATCAAGTTTCAAATCCACGGGAGGGAGATCTAGTTTCATCTGAGTTTGAGCACATGTTGAGGTAGTGACTTTCGTTGAGAAGCCAACTCCCTGTATGAGCTCTACAAAGACCTTCAGGATCTATCTTCCACAGAACTTCCAAACTTTCACCTCCCGCACTATCTTCGTCTCCAAACGTCCTCATTTTAATTATTAATTAGCCTTTATTGTTCTCTCACGCATGCAGAACCAAAATTATCTCATCCATTGCTTCAATTTCACCCACGCATCACCCCTGCCTTGCTACGAGCTGCTCAAACCACTCTGTCGTGATCCAGCTACCAAAGGCATCGTCAGTTCGGTCCTTGAGCACGCCCGAGCATGTCGTCGACTTACCATCTCGTTGCAATCACGACTGTATAGCGAGTGTTTGCCACACAAGGGCTGCCATTAGTCAAGTAGCGCGTCCTTCTCTTCCCAAATAAGCTTCTACAAGCCTGTCACTTGCTTTCCGTAGAGATTTTGCATGTTGTGATCTTTTCCTTGTCGTTCCAATTAGCGCGATTATCATATCGCGATCCCGTCGTTCCCATCATAGTTAGCTTTAGTCGTGGCTACTTTGTGAGGACGAAGCCAAAGGAAAAGGGAAAAAGGGAGTTCCGAGTCTCTGTATGCTTGAGCACTAGAGACGGCTAGGGTTTAGACTTTGATATTATGAAAAAATAATAGCTTTGAAAATTTAGTTCATTTCATTAATGACTTAAGCTTATATAGAATCTTATATTATATTTACAAATAAATTCCTAAACTTCCTCTATTTACGAATAAGACCACAAATCTAAAAAAAATCTAAAAAAAATCATAAAAATAAATACATAAAAATGACAAAATCATAGCAACATCATTCCAAATAGACTGACAAATTTTATTATATAACTTAGATACAAGTACTTAAATTTGCATTATTCCTTATAACCAAGTTCTCATACTCTAAACGTGATTCTTACCAGGTACTTTTTTTCCAAACTCAAAAATGGTATGCTTACAATGTGAAAAATAACATCAAATATCTTAAAGACTGTAAACACTACAACTGTCAGCACAAATCTCAAAGCATTCAGACGACCCAGATGACGGCCAGACAATCAAGACGTCCAACAATATACTACTGCACAATCGGGAATCAATTGACACATTGCGATGATAGATTCAAGTGGCATGTTACACCGACAGTCCCAAACGATTGGGACGTAGGCACAAATTCTTAATTGCAGCTGATCGATTGACCCTCCATTACCACGGAGGACGAAAACTACATTCGACCAGGCGCCTCGGTCGAACAATCAATCGCTTGGTTTACACTCAGTTGGTCGCATCGGTCGGATGAATTCAAGCAAGCCGGTAGACCGATTACTGCCAAGCTAAAAATCAAACTGTAATACATATATGATATAAAATTCATACGATTAATAAGAATATCCACTGTATTAATAGCAGTTTCTATAACTATTACTTTCTTTTTGTATTTGTACAAAATACACCTCTATAAATAGGGAGAAAAAACATGAATAAAAGAATTTTCATCGACTCTCTCAACAGGCAACCCCTGACGAACTATACTCCCTTTTTCGCTTCTCTTTTAATTCACTTGATCCCCAAACTCTCAAGACATGCTCACAAAGGACAATTTAAGATCCAATATCCTAAAAGGTGGTGTGGAGAGTGTAGATATGTCATAGACGAGAAATGGGAGAGACTACAAAGGAGAAACCTCCAAAGGGAGATAGCATATATGGAACCCAATAGAGAGGCTACACAACCAAACATCCATACACAGGTTCAGGGCCTGCAAGCCTAAATGACCATCATGATGGAGCAATTCGTGATCCTCCAGGAAGCAATCACCAAGAGGAATGACCAACCACACCGTTTGGAGGTAGAATCTCAGGGGCTCCACCCTCGAAGATTCCCACTGGCGAACCCACCTACTCAGGACAATCAAGTTATCGACCAACAGACAAAGGGACAATGCAAGTCCCAACACACTGACATTGGTGCGTCTGCACAGGCGAACAGGCGATGGGAAGAGAGGACGTGAGTGCTTGGCAGCAGCCGCTACTCGCCAAATCAAAGAGACGATAACTCCACCCAAGCCAAGGATCTCTCGCCTGGATTCTCACAAAGGGAGAACCGACACAATCGACCACGTAGCGTTAATCGAATCTTCTGTCAGCCTGCTCTAGATTGATGATTCTATAACGTATCGCCTCTTCTTAACCACCCTGAACGAATCGACCTTTCAATGGTTCAACGTTCTGCCGACCGAAACAATCCCAAATTACTATGAGTTTAAGAGACCATTTCAAATTTCTTAAACGTGTAGAAATCGAGGAAAGACTCAAACACCCTGCTCAACCTCAAGAAAGAAGAAAACGGCAGTCTGCGAACCTACATCACCCGATTCCAAAATGAAATGTTCGAAGTTAGAGACCTAAAGCCTGATATAGCTGGAAAAACCTTGAAATAAAAAGTCCGCGCGAGCGGTTCAGATATGACCTAAATCTGTTTAAACCTACTACTTTTGCAGAAGAATTAGAGATGGTGAACGAGCACATACTCACCGAGGAAGATCTCCAAATCTCTATGAAGGGTAAGCCAGAATTGTCTGCCACCCGTCAAAGAAGCAAAAAGAACGAGGCGAGCCGCGAAGGGCAAAGGACAATAATTAGTCTTCCACCAGTAACCAAATAAGCAACTTTCGGTCCCGAGATCAGCAGAGAAACGACCGAAAGCAACGCTCTGATCAACGGTCAGCTTAATATTATGAACTACTGCATGTTTGCAGGAAAATGCAATGTCTGACACTTCACAACGTGTTGATGGCCGAAATAGTCTAGGCCATCCAAAACAAAGGCTGCTTCAAACTAGCTCCACCATTGAAGGCGACCCCGGCCTTACGGGATCCAAAGAGGTACTGCACTACCACAGTGACCACGGTGACTACACAGAGAAGTGCCAACACCTTCGAAACTTGATTGAAGAACTCATCCGCGTCGGGAAGCTCAAAGAGTTTGTTCCAGTAGGCGCGCACACATAACGACGGGGAAAAAATCCCAACAAGAGATCCCTCCAACGGATTAGTCAGGGCGAACGAGGTCCACATAGCAGGGATAATACATGCTATCTTCGGGGGAGGACCCTGACCCTCTGGTTCAAAGAGATGACATTCAGGAGATGTATGCTCTATCGTTTCGTACGCACGTAACTATTTACGAATTGCCTTTACAGATACAAATCTCTCACCGAAGGGGAACCCCTACAATGAGGCAATCATAGTCACAACGCTGATCAACAACTATCAGGTGGATAGTATTCTTGTTGATACAAGAATTGCAGTAAATATCTTGTTCAAAATGACTATTAATAAGATCGGCTTGAAGGCCGACAAAATGACAGTATCCCCTGGTCCATTTTTCGGATTCTCCAAGGAAAGAAAGGTGTTGGGCCTTGTCGCCCTCGCCATCTCTTGGGGAGAACCAGGGAAGCAGTATAACAACACATATGAGTTCCTCATGGTAGTGTCTTTGTCAACCTATAACGCTATCTTCGGTCAGCCACTCCTAAACAGCTACCGAGCCATCACTTCTACCAACCATGTGGATGTACAGTTCCCAAACGACGACGAAGTAATTATGGTTTGGGGGAACCTGGAAAAGTCTAGAATCTGTTATTTGCAATGGTTTTAAGCGTCAACTATGAACTGCTCGACATCCAGATCTAGAGAGAGGGGGGTCTCGAAACCAGTGAAGTTGTCCTCCATAACCTATGTCCAAAAAAAGAACCCGTTAAGGTTTTCCGGATCATTGAACACTTTGACGCAGACTCCATAAGCCAGTTGATACAGATGCTTCGAGAGCACCATGAAGTGTTCACGTGGACAATAGTGAAATGCACGGTGTTTCACCGACTGAACATCGACCCTTAGTCTCGGCCAGTCCAACAGAAAATCCAATCGAACGCCAGAACTTTGGCAGAACTGATGGCAACAAAGGTGCAAAAGCTACTGGACATCGGCTACATCCATGAAGTCCAGCACTCGATGTGGCTCTAGAAAATCGTTATGGTCAAGAAAGCCAATGACATGTGGCGGATGTGAGTCGACTTCACCAATCTCAAAGTCGAGTGCTTCACGGTGCCGAAATCAGGTACCCGATTATGAAAAATACTAACATTCGCTTTGATTATTTCCACTGGAAGACTTCAACCATACTTCCAGATGCATCTGATCCGGGTCATCACGGTCCATCCTTTGAAATTTGTATTCACGCAGCCGGAGCACTCCGGTCATGTGCTGAAGCGGGCGGTAGAACTAACCGAATTTAACATCACCTATGTTCTTCGAACGACAATCAAAGCCTAGACAATCGCTGATTTCCAGGTTGACTTTTCCATGACAGATTAGCTGGACAAGGGAATCGCCACTGAAAATAGGACGTAGATCTTGTATGTCAATGGAGCCTCCAAACAGACAATAGCAGGAAGGGGACTAGTCCTATGCAGCCCAGCCGGAGAGCATCTTTACCAAACGATCTCGGTGGAGTTCGACGTCACAAACAATTAGACAGTATGAAACACTAATCACCGGACACCGTTTGGCCTACGAGATATGTGTCTGGGACATCCTAAAAAGGTTTGACTCCTTACTAGTTGTGAATCAGGTTAACAGAGAATTTGAAGCCAGAGACGAGCAGATGACCAGATACCTTAATAAGACGAAAAAAGAAATTGGAAGATACAAGAGCTTTCGCATCGAGCACGTCAGCTAGGGGGACAATTAAGTTGCCAATATCTTTTCCAAACACATCAGTTTGGGAGGAATACACAGAAAAATTACCGGGCCAACGGACGACAAACCGGAGGCCATGGAGGCAGCGGTTGACGAGAACAGGAGTTGGATGGATCCATACATCCACTACTTGGAGATTGGAAGAGTAGAAGAATGCATCAAAGCATTTTAAAATTAAAGCTGCCCTGAACCTGTTAATCGACGGAAATTGTTTAGGAGGTTGGTTATTTCAGTATACTTAAGGTGCTTGAAAGAGGAAGTCCAAGATGTGCTTCAAGAGGTGCATTCTGAAAAATGTGGCAATCATTCCGGAGGATAGACTCTTGCTTATCGCGTACAAAGACAAGGATACTTCTGGCTGATGCTCCTAAAGGACGCAGCAGATTCTCGAGAAGGTGCGAACAGTGTCAAAAATACGCACATTTACATCATCAACTGGCTCGGAAGCTACAGAAAATAGTCAGTCCTTGGCCGTTCGCCGTGTGGGGACTTGACAATCTCGGGCCTTTTCCTCCGTCGAAAGGCCAGAGAAAGTTTCTTTTGGTAGTGGTTGATTATTTTTTAAAATGGATTGAAGCAAGACCACTTGCTCAAATCAATGTGGAGGCAGTCCGACATTTCATATGGTCTGATTTGATATGCAGGTATGGGCTACTGCTTATCATCATCACCGGACCAGCGAGCAAAAAATTTCTGCGCAAAAAAGGGATTGACCTGAAGTTCGCCTCAGCCCATTACCCTAGAATAAATGGGCTGTTCGAGGCAGCTAACAAACTCATCATAACCCTATCTATTATGGAAAAAGTTCGAACCAAGGGAAGTCGGGTGGATCCGCTACCCTCGGTGCTCTAGGTGATCTAAATGACACCTACTACGACGACTGAATAAACTTTGTTCATGCTAACCCATGGGATGGAGGCCGTGTTACCGGTCGAATATAATCATCACAACCTCCTCGTTCTTCGGAGATGAATTGGCCGAGTGACAACTGGCTAACATTGAAGGGGCGATGCTAGCCCTCGAACTTTCGAAGGAAACACGAGCCAGCACTTCGACAAGAGGAGATTAAGAGGCGAACCGCCCGCTATTTCGACAGACATGTTCGGGAGAGGACTTTTGTCTCGGGAGATCTAGTCCTAATGAAGGCCGATCCAGTAGCTTGAGGACAGGCAGTCAGTAAGTTGGACCAAACTTGGAGCAGGCATTACATTTTCTGCCAACGGATCTCACCCGGGGCGTATCGACTAAAGACAAACGCTGGAAAAGAACTCTCTCGGACATGGAGCGAAGATGACTTGAAGAAATTTTTTCCTTAAAAAAACTCTTTATTTTACAAATTTATTCCTTGTATGCCCGAAGGAAAGTGTCTTTATTTATTGTAATTTTCCTTAAAAAAAATCAAAGTAATCCTTATCTCAATGTCTCAACTTCCTAAGATACTTGGAGAACTTGGCTCAACCGAACTCCGCCGAGCGATTGTCCTTACCAATCAAACAATCAAACTTTAGGCCGAACCGAGTGAAGGTTCAAGGAGAGACACCGCTGACCAGTCAATCATAAAGATAACCACAGCATAACAGAAATAAGAAACCACGGATAAGAAAGGGCGAGGAAAATAAAACAACTGAGAAAGAAAAAAAGGTAATTTTATTCCAAATGAAAGATACAAGACACCTCTGACCAACAAACATATCAATTACATACTTCACAGCTCTTTAGCCTGAAACTAACCCTTGGAAGAGAAGGTCGGTCCATAGTATGAGTAACGACCGACACCGCTAAGGAGAGAGGACCTTGTCATTCAGAAGCAAGCGCAACCCTCTATCTAGAACGTCGTAGCGACTAAGAGGTTGGTTGTGCCCGATTGTCTTTCTCCAAGAAATCCGGCTTGGTCCAATCTCTTCACCACAGTCTTCCTCTGTGTATGAAATACCGCCCAAAGATGTGAAAGATATGAAAGGGAGCTAAATGCCCTGGCATATTAGATACACAGGAAGCCATTGCCGCGAAGACCTAAGACGTCAAACTCTTTTGGATCCCCCTCGACTCGGAGGGGAAGAAGGGGGCAGGAAACACTATCTGAGAGGTCGCCTCTAGCCAAGAGATCCACCTCGGGTCCCTTCCAATTGGGCCTAATGATTCCTTCACGCCCCGAAGCCTCTGCTCGGAAAGCAAAATGTGGCTGTGAGCGAAAGGAATCTTTGCCCGCACTCCCGCAGGGTTTTGGTTATCTATCGCGATTATAGAAAACTAAAACGAGGGGGAGCAAAACCCATTGCCACCAGAGTTGTCATCCTTCACTCGATCCCCAAACTCTCGGCGACGACAAGATCCATGCCTGAAGGGTGACAAAGAGATAAAGATCCGCATGGACGGGAAAATTCGATATAAATCTTCAAAAATCCATAAAGGACGACCACATAATATTACCATGAGACCTAGTGATTCGAGAGAGATCGATCGACTTATCAGTCACCCCAAGGGGGAGGCAATCGATCGGAAAACTTAAAATACCTTCCGGTCGCGGGCTGATAGAGTCATTTAGTAGGTCATCTAAGAATGACTCTCCCCTTGCAAGCGACAAATCCGCAAAAAGGGGAGTGAAAGTCAACCCAAAAACCATGGTCATCACCCTCTTAACTAACAAGAAGATCTGAGTCGGGAGAAAAGGTGAATCAGGGTTGATATCCACTTAAAAGGCGACATGGTGCCCGCACACAAGTGAAATAAGTGTTAACCAACTTAGGCACTTCAATTTAAATCAGTTTCTCAGAATTCATGGCCTACCCGAGAGCAAGTCTCTCTAAAGGGGTCGATGTCCCAGGTAAATAAAAAACTTCACAAACCAAAAATAACAAAAATAGATGTAAAAAGACAAAAAAAAATTAATGTAAAGAAAATATTACAAGTATTTTTGCATGATGCTAACAGCTTCTTAAAGGCGAGGAGAAGACTTCATTTATGCAGAGGGTCTTATCGGGTGTACGAATCTTCCTCTCTTCCCGAACTATCCTCCTCCTCGGGACTCTCTGTCGGCTCATCGCGGGTTAAAGTTGAAAACTCCCTCTGGTTGGAACACTTAGGGTCGACCA
This sequence comes from Phalaenopsis equestris, assembly GCF_001263595.1. Classification (NCBI taxonomy): domain Eukaryota; kingdom Viridiplantae; phylum Streptophyta; class Magnoliopsida; order Asparagales; family Orchidaceae; genus Phalaenopsis; species Phalaenopsis equestris. Next base: position 1,250,073 of record NW_018165201.1, on the reverse strand, counting down.
AGCCACGACGGATGGATTGTTGAATGACACAGTCCACCCCAATTTTAGAGTACTCCGCCCGACCATCATCATATTGCTCTCTGGAGACCAACGAAGTGACCTTCTCTTTCATCTTAGTGTTTTCCTTCTCCAGAGCCGCCATAGTCCCAAGGGATTCTTTGTTGGTCCTCACAGACTCGTCAAACTTGAGCTTCAAAAGATATTGGTCATCGCGAGCCCTTCTCAGATTCACCTCCAGTGAAGCTTCCTTCTTCTGAGTTTCCTCCAGCGACTGCTCCACCTCGAGTAGGGCTATCCCAAGGAAATGGGTGCTTTGCGCTACCATTAACTACCGCAGGTCCACGTTCTGGAAAAGCTCTTGGTGTTTGAAGCCCCCCCCCCCCCCCCCCCAACCACAGTAGATTCAGGAACGCCAAAGGCAATTCTCTATTGGCATCCGTCTGCGGGTACAAATCAAATGATCAGTACCGCTTGTTGGCATCCTCCCATATCCATCCAGACTCTCGGGCACAAGCTCCCACACGGACCCCCTCTTTCTTTTCATGTGAGGGGTGGTGAAGCATCTGCTTCCTCCATCAGCTGCTTTCCCCGACAACGTACCGTTGCTCCCTCACGCAAGTGCGGAGGCTCATTCTTGGAGGATGAAAACGGCTTCCCCTAGGAAGAACTAGATGAAGAAGAAGGGACAACTTGACTTGCTTTGTCCCTCTTAGTCAGAGAAACAAAGGAAGAACCACCAACTTGAGGATCTAGCTGAACAACAATAGTCGGCGACGTACCAACTTGCAAGTTTGCAGCAGACGAAGAGGGAGCTACGGTCATGGCTTTGTCCCTTTGGAAACGGGCTCTCTCTCATCACCTTCCCCTACATTAACAAAGCGAGAATAATGTTTTCGAGAGATAGCAGTGAACTTGCCAGTAACCTGTTACTGAATAAAAACACTATGAGCAGACACGTAGACAATGTATTTTGCAGCTACATTGTAAGGGAGCAGATATTCGTCTCCTACAAGATTACGTGACTTCGAGGGACGCTTCTGCTTCTGACGCTTAGTGGCCAACTTTTCCTTCACCTTCCTCGCTTAAACACCCTCAATAATATCCAAATCAAGACACAACGCTTCCATCATCTCACCCGTTAACGCATGAGTAACCGCCGCCTCTGCAATATATTGCAGGATTGACATATGACCGTTGGTCAACATCTCCCTGATGACATCCATGCTCTATGGGGAGAGACTTCAGCTTGGACACCGAACATCTTGCTGGCTTGTGTCGAATCTCCCAATTAACAAAGTAAGAACCAACCAAGAACTACTTCTTCCATACATTTATTTTTCTCTCCACCCCTATAAAGTGGAGCTCTTTCCCATCAAGAACATGACAAAACCCTCCCTATTGACCTTAAACGAGAAAAAAATATTTTAAAAGATCGAAATTGCACGAGATGCGCTCCCATTGATAGAAAAAAAACAACCTTATCGTAGCCATGGAGTTCGTCATCACTTGCGCCGGAATAACCCCATACGTGTTAAAGGCACTCCAGAGCTCAATGCACAGAGGCAACTGGAGACTGCACTTGAACTGGTCTTGGTAAAATATTAGATCCTTACCCAAAAGTTTCGTCGTCAGAACCGACCTCGACAACTTCCAAAAGGTGACACTGTCCTACATAGCATACCTCGTCTGCAACTCCTTCAATTCGTTCTCCATTTAAAATGAAGGGTTGTGAGAGAGTATTTCGAGGCTATTAAAGAAAATTGAAGGCGGTTGAAAGGGCGAGACGAGAAAAGAAAAAAAACTAAAAGCTCAGATGCAATAATCGGAATGCGTAAAGTAAGAAACAATGGTCCAACGCTCTATTTATAGGGCGGACTCGAAAAACGAAGCGTCGCACAAGAATGAGTAACAAACCAAACATTTTTTTTCAAATTTATTCAAATGTCTTTTCATTTCTAAATAACATTATTACAAGTCTAAAATAAAATGTTTTATGAGCAGGTCTTCCAAGGCTTTAGGGGGGATGACCCTTTATGAGCCAACCTTCGAAGGACAATCGACCTCCTATTCTAAGTCGTTCCATCCGGTTGGCCTTGAGGTGAAATTTGGTCAGGTTAATCGACTCCTAAAGCGCTCCGAGCTCACACAACACCTCGGTCAGACCATCCGGCAAAGCATCAACCTCCGCCTGCAGGGTCCACACAACCGAGCTTGGGAACATCAGAGGGGCTGAGACCTCCCGTCGTGCCAGGCCTCTAGTCGATCCCTCTGATGAACCAACCCCCACTGCTGAGGGCTCGACCCCACCTATCTGTTGTCCCATGGCTCCAAGGGGAGGAGCCCGATGCTCCGTTCACCTCTAACCAATATCAACGGCGGGCAAAGGAACAAATTAGTGGTATCCTCTCGAAATGGCTGTTGACAGGGCTTCCGTAAGCTCAACATGCAAACCAACCACAAAAGTAACGAACTCCGCAGAATCTTTCGACTGCACGCCATACTGATGACCCTTTGACTCAGACAATGTATCTGCATATGAAAAATGTCAAGAAACAGTTAAACAACGATGATGTCCATACACAAAAAAAGAATTTTGTTTTTGTCATACTCATAAATCGATCCAATTAAGAAATGGTCTCCAAACATTTTCCCCCTACCTTCGTTGCGAGGTGCCTTCACCTTTAGGTAGTAGCAATTAAGGGGGACACCAATCTTTGTTCCCTCTAGAGCTTCTGCGCCCCCAACGACGCCTTCAGTAAACAAAAGCCGACTGGCCTCCAAAGCTAGGATCCACAGCCGGCTCAGGAATCGCAGTCTCCTGACAAGGAACTCAGGGTCCCCAAATGAGCCGACTTGATCGGCCGGTGCAGGTTTGGTGACCGCTTTTCCTACCTGACCTTGATTCTCTTTGCAGGAGCCGAAGGCCTGTAGCCCCTCTTCGCCATAGTCTCGGGGTGGGTCTACATAGAGTTTCCTCATATCGTCGACCATGATTCGAATCGGTTGATCAAAGAAAAATTAATGACAACGGATGCAATGCCAACCCTATGACTTTATTTACAGAGTAAATTGGGCACGAAATCTGAGGGAAGTTGATTATTAAATTGACTTTCTTGATTTTAGTATCATTGAATACTAATAATCTTTCGGTCCTTATCATAGCTATCACTTCCAAGGAGCAGAAAAATTCGGGGAACTGCTATGTATACACAACTGTCAACACAAATCTCAAAGCATTTGGATGGCCAAAATGACAGTCAGACAAACAAGAAATCCTACCATATGCTACTGCGCGACCGGGAATCAACCAACACATTGCGTCAAGAGATTCAAGAGCACTTCACACCGACAGTCTCAACCGACCGGGACATAAACAGGAATTCTTGATTAAGGCCGATCGATCGACTAACCTTTACTGCGGCGGACAAAATGTACATTCGACCAGGCGCCTCGGTCGACCAATATAACGCTCGGTCGCCACTCAACAGGTCGCTTCAGTGGGTTGAATTCAAGCAAGTCGGACAACCGATTATAGTCATGCTAAAATTCAAATTGTAATGCAGATGTGGTATAAGATTCATACGATTAATGAGAATATCCATTGTATTAATAGCAGTTTCCATAAACATTCTCTGCTTTTTGTATTTGTACAAAATACATCTCTATAAGTAAGAGGAAAAAATACGAATAAAGAGACCTTTCATCGACCCTCTCAGCAACCCCTGACAAGCTATACTCCCCCTTTCTCTTCTCTTCTCCTTCACTCGATCCCCAAACTCTCGGAGCGTGTTCACAAATGACAATTTATGATCCAACAAAGACACTGCTGATAAACAAATATGATTACTTCTACCTCAACCAATTTCTTCTAAAAAAAGTTAATAGTGTGTAACAAGAAAAGGTATTTTTATTTAAATAAAAGCACGCAAAAAATGAAAATAATATCAAAGATCTAAAAAGCATGCTGATGAACAAATATGTTTGCTTCTACATCAACCAATTTCTTTTAAAAAAGCTATTATTGCGTAAGGAGAGAAGGTATTTTTATATACATAAAACCAAGCAGAATGCAGGTATCAAATGCATCCAACCTATCACAGCATACTTTTCAAAGATAAAGAAACACAAAGCATAAACCAATGAATTAAAAACCTCTCCCATGTGATAAGTACTACAATTTCAAAAGGAAAAGTCTACTGCCATATTCAAAATTTTACTAGAATACGAAGGCTAGAACTCTGTAAGTTCAAGATTTATACTGGGGAAATATAAAAGTTTTCTGTCATAATTCTCATAGTGTATAAAATAAAGGCACAATGTCAACATCATTATTTTAATTGATAACATCACAAAGTGTTTTCTCGATCAAAACAAGGTAAATTATAAAGCTTATAAAAATGTACGAAGAAGAACATTTCATAAAGAAAAGAAATGAATATATCTCCATTACACAACTAAAATAAAAATTTGGATATCAGTATGATTCATTCATTATCTTGAAGAGAGAGGAATGGACTTACTGGTCGAAGGGGAAGGCCTAGAGGATTCAGTGAGCAATTTGTTGCAGTTATGCTCCAGTTTGGTGGATGATGATATCTACATGCGGCCCCAAATTTACACTGCCCTGTTCTCATGAAAAATTGACACTCAGGTTGACCAGGTCTCTGTGGAAGGTTCTGCTCTATCTGATTATTATTAGTTGAAGGCCCAACTAAAGAAGTTACAAGAGGATAGGAACCAGAGTATGCTGATGCAGAGGAAGACAACTGAGAATGTTGCCAATAAAGTGGTTCTACTTGAGTAGATTGTTGAGCGCCAGAAGAAGCAGACTCATTTATTGGTGTCTGCCTCATTAAATAGACAACACAAAATAGAAACATAAATTAAGGGTTTCAACTTATATCACATGAAGTAAGCAAAGCACCAAGAACAAACCGGATAAGCATTCCAACCAGGGACTGGAAGAACCCTAGGTGAAAACAACACGGGGCCATATGAACTTGGCATGTATGCACCAGACAATGCCGAAGAAGACCTCCCAACCTGCCAAACTCCCACCTCAGGGTACTGTTGTGGTGTAGCAATAGACGTAGTTGGCACCATTGGATAAAACACAGGTGCAGGAGAGGGCATAGAGGCGCTAGTAGTTTGTGGATGATGGAATTTACAAGTTAAGCCAAATTTGCATTTCCCCGTCTTCATAAAGTATGAGCACTCTTCCTCACCCTACATCTCATATCAGAACATAGCAATTAGAAAAAAGTACACCCAGTTTTACTAAATGCAAATTACCAAGACATAATCTAAGAACTTGAGCATTTTCATTAAACATCTTTGAAAATTTGAAGCCAACCGGGCGTAGTGGATATCCATAGCTGTTCAATAAGACCAGCTGAACGGATCCATCTCCTTGTCTAGGATGGTGGTATTTGCAAGAAGAGCCAAACTTACAAGTCCCAGTCTTCAAGAAGTACTGAAAAATCAGACAAAAGGTAGAAAATTTCTTCACTCTTTTCAGCAGAACAGTAACGTCAGTAAAATAAAAAAACTACGAAAACACTTTCAACTCAAAAATTTATAAGCATGCATGTAATTCCCAGGTATCGCATTGTCCAACGGCAACAAACAAAATACAAAGGGCCCCAATACCTCACAAAAAGGCTGGCCATAGCGTTCCGGATACTCTCCAGCTACCAGCCTCGCAGGCCCGGCTACCTGCTGAAAATAAACAATTTCGTAAATTCGTCTACAAATGCAGGGTCACTTCCAGCAACTTAGCATAAAAACTCTTCAAATATTATCTACTTAGATTAAACAAAAGAATTCCAAACAAAATCATCTCAAGACACATTAAGAAGAAAGCGAACAATTGTAAAATTCGGCTATCCTCACCGTACTGACGCGATCAAGGGGGTGATGGTAGCGGCATCTCTCACCATACCCACAAGTTCCGGTCCGCAAATAGTAAGCGCAGTCCCGCTTCCCCGGTCTCTCTGGTAACCCGCCACCACGATTGCCGCCACCACCAAGTTCCAAACGCCACATGGACTCTAAAACAATGCAAAATCAACACAGAAAATCGCTGCAGTCAATCAAACAAATTCCAAACAAATGCTAAGCTATAAACCCTAAGAACCATTCCACAAAACCAGACCAGTGAACAAAGGGGGAAAAAGAAGGGTCCAAGAGATAGGCAGTGCGGAGGAGCATACCTTGGAGTCCACTGTCGGGATCCGGCTGATGGCCATCACCGCCATACGGATCCATGTCGGCTGGGCGCCCCCGCCGACAATCGAAGCGGCCCGGCGGCGATCGGAGCTCGGATAAGCTCTGAAAATCTTCGATCGCAGGGCTTCGGAGCAATGGAGTGGGGGAAGACCTAAGATGGAGGAATCAGGGTTTCTACTTCCTACTCGATTCTCCCTCGACTCCCCCTCGTGCTTCTTCTTCCTGTTTTCAAAGCAGTTTTTTCGTCGGCGTCCGTTGGTTTATATACCCGCCATGAAAGCAATAAAGGCAACATTTTAGTAATTTCAGCGAAGAAGCTCGCAATGGTAATTCCCTGTAGAGCCAAATAATTGAGATTTTATGTTGAAATTTTAATACTAGACCCCCGGAGTTGGAATAAATAACGATATTGGCACTGCGGGGACCGCCCGTACGTGAGGGAAACGAGTCGTGAGTTGGACACGTGGTAAAATTTTATTCATCGGTGGAAAGCTCGAGCACAACAGCCCCGGGAGGGAAAACTGTCGGCCAAAACATCCGTGTTGCGGACTTCCCGCATAAAATGCTCGTTGCTTCCCCACAAGAATGAGATTTTTAAGGTTGGCGCATGCCGCATGCGTAAAATTTCGTCTATTTCTAAATTATAGTTTATATGCGTTCAAATATGATCCTAGTAGATCAACGGTCCACAAGGTCCATGCGGAAAATTAATTAAAAAAAAGTGAGGTTGACAATTTTATTTACTTTTAAATATTGGTTTTAAAACCGAATTTGACCAATCGGTTCAAAAAGGATAACTTATTCACTTTCTAATACACGCGCGCGCGCCCCCATATATATTATTAGTATATATATATATATAGATTTGTTTCAAAGGATAAGATATTGCATCTAGACAGGGTAGGTATGATCGATGGTATTCATGATAGTATTGTGGCATTGTAGTATAACACCAACACTATAATCAATATTACTAATACTATATAAAAAAAAAAAACAAAAACATCATTTGCACCTAATCCGAACTCAGCTCATCTGGATGTAATATATATATTTTTTTCCTTTCAAAGGAGATAATTTTTAAACTTGAGGAAGGCGATAAACCAAGTAATGTCTTTTTACAAGTAAAAAGAGTTTCTATGAAACATGATTATCTTATATGATCATGACATGAGTAAATCTTAAAATAAATAAATAAAAAAATTTATTTTTTATCAAAAGGAAAAAAGGACACATGAAGAAGATTTATTTTGATTTGAAGAAGAAAAAGTAGTAAGAAGATGAAAATCATAAAATTGATATATTAGTGAGGTGATGTGGGTACTTTTGTAAATTTTACAAGTTATAAAATTGATAATGCTCTATTGGTTATTAAAGATAATAGACGTAAGAGGTGATGAATTTAAGACTAAAATTATTCCAATAGTATGTATTTTTTGCATTTAAGCCAAAGATTGGATGTCCACACACACACACACACACACACACACACACACACACACACACACACTTACATGTCGATATCCCTGGATCACTTACATGTCGATATCCCTCTTTGTGTGTGTGTATAGGATTAGAGGTTCATACACTATAGAATTAGAGAAGCATGTCAAAACAAAATCAAGTATTCTTTGTGTTGACGGGTATAAATTTATCATTGATGTTTTGCCCTTTAAGATTTATGAGGGTTTGTTGATTAACTTTATAAAAAATAAACTAAACAGACTCTATATGTTATATAATTTAATGTCATTTGTTGATGCATTAATAGACAAGCGGTGTCTCATAAAATCAAGAGTAATATTAAGAATACGGCACTAAATACAAAAAAAAAAGCCATTGTGAAAGTTTTCACTAGTGATTTGGAAAAATAACATAAAATAATGATTTTGTCAAATAAGAGATTCTAAAAGATAGATTTAAACTCTAAAATAAGGAAAAAATTAGTAAAAAAATTTAAGTTTGTCGCTGATAATCTAAGATATGTATTACAAGTCCAAATTAAATTTTATGAATAATGATAAGAAGGTGCATGCTATTCAAATATAATCATTTAGCTAGTACATAAGAAATGTAAACTCCAAATGAAAGAATATTAACTGTAATATCTAATTTCATAAATTATCATAAATTCATCGCTACCATTAAAATTGGTGGTTACCATAGATTCCTCATTAAAATGTACAATAAAAATTCTTAAATGGGGGCCTTTATAAGGTCATAAATGGATGACCTATAACAACCACACATGTAAGCAATAAAGTCTTTAATGGTGGTTGCAATTAATATTAGATGGTGAACACTCTTGTATAGAAACTCATATAATTCTCACTTATAAAATATCCCACAATAAAAAAGCAACAAAGTAAGAAGATGAATCTTCTCCACGAATGAAATGAAGTAGCCTTTTGAGTGCTTGAAAGTGGAGTTCTTTGACTTTTTCAAGGAAAAAGTTTAACTCTTATCTTTGCATTAGATGACTACATTTTCTCTCAACAATATAAAGTGATATTTCATTCACATTTCTACTTTTATATGAAGCTCAAATCTTAATATATATTTTTTTGAAGCTTAAAAATATGTGCAGTCATGGGCATGGTTCATTAAGCCAAATCACATAAATTTTGTCATTCACTTTAATGACTCTTAATATCTCTTTTATAGTTATTTTATGATAGATTTAATTTTATGGCAATGTCTAGCTGGACGATTGGTATCAAAAGAAGAGTATGAAAAATATAATGGTTGTAAAGTTGGAGACGAAATTTGATGACTAAAAAAGATTAGTTTTGGTGGATAAAGATGTATGTTGTACAATAAAAATTTATAAAAGTACGCATGGGACATAACAAGATACCAAATCATTAGTGAAAAAGATAATATATTTTTCTATAAGAAGGCTCTCTAAATGACTTAATCTTATTTAATGAATAAGCTCTTGATAAGATCTTACAAAATAGCTATATAAGTCTTGCGGCTCAAATTGGAGTTTTTACATATGATCAAAACTCTATAATAAATTGTACACACGCGCGCGCGCGTATGTACATATATACATGCATACATGTATGCATACATACATACATACATGCATGCATGCATGCATACATACATACATATATAGATATATATTATATATATCAAATCTTAAGTGTGTGGACAAAATATTAAACTCTAAAAAAGGAAAAATTATTATGTGTGGTTACCTATATAAACTTGTGAAGAGTGGCATACTCAAATCTCAAGAGATTTCACACATAGAAGCTTAAAAAGGAGAGCACCATGCATTAAATAAACATCCTTTCATCATTCCTCCAATCATAAATCACACCTCTTCCTCTCTCTCTCTCCAAAATAAATAAATATATCACACTCAATTTGTAAGTACAACATAAAAGACTCTCCTCCTCTCCTCCAAGCCAAAGATAAGAAAAGCAGGACCTCTTCCCTGTTCCCCCATGCTTCTCCTCCTCAAGCTCCACCAACACCCTCTTCTCCTCCCCCGACCACTTCCCCGCCGCCAACCTCGCACACCAAAACTTAGTCGTCCTCTCATGCCTCACCGCCACCGCCACCGCCTGCCACTTCATCCTCATCACCATCACATGGCTCTTATTCATCTCCATTAATGGCGACAACCACAACAGCAGTTGCAAGGTAGAGCTGAAACCATGGCTTTTCTGGTGCCGCCATGGCACCAAGCTTTTCACCATTGAAGGAAATAAGCCACTCGACGTTATTTGGGATCTCTGAAACGCTAAATTCAGCAATGAAGATCAGAACTCCTCGCCGGAACCTTTGTCTGATTACTACGTAGCAGTTGTCTCCGATAATGAAGTTGTTCTTCTGCTCGGCGATCCTAAGATGGAAGCTTGTCGGAAAACAGGGCGGTCGCAGCCGGCTGTGATTGAAGCTTTTCTGTTTTCCAAGAAAAAACATGTTTTTGGGAAGAAGAGTTTTGTGACAAGACTAAAGTTTGATGAACAGGGGAGTTTTCATGAGGTTTTTATAGAGTGTGATGATAGCTCTCATGTCATGAATTTGGTGATTAAGATTGATGGGATGGAAATGGTGCGGGTGAGAAATTTGCAGTGGAAGTTTAGAGGAAATGAGAGGTTTTTATTGGGGAAGGTGAAGGTGGAGATGTATTAGGATGTTTATGATTGGTGGGTTAAGACAAGCATTGTTCATATTTAAGCCGGCGAAGAAGGTGTTATGTTCTTCTTCATCTTCCTCTCTGAGATCTCTGATGGTGGAAAATGGATGCAGCATTTATTCTGATTTCTGCCTATTTCTGCACGCTTGGTAGATTTGAGTGATGTGATGAACTTGGTGGGATTGATTGATCTAAAGTTTTTAGCTGGAATAGAATGCATGGTTCGAAATTTTTATTATTCTTATTTTATTATGAACACAGAGAGAGAGAGAGATGGGTTGGCAGTCACATGGGAGGGAAGGAGAAGGTGCATGGGAGAAGTTTGGTAACAGCTTGTCATTGATCAATAAAGCCACTAATTTGGGAGATGACAGATGAGTTTCACATTGAAATGGGATTTCAATAATTATTATGTATCCTAATAAGGGGTGTAAACGAGCCGAACACGAGCAAGCCAAGCTCAGCTCATGTTCGGCTCGTTTATATTTCGAGCTCAATAAGTGTGTTCGTGTTCGGCTTGTTTGCTTAACGAGCCGAACACGAGTTGTTCACGAACAAAGAGTCCTTTTAACAATCCTAATCATTTAGTCATAAGACATAAGACAATAAGAGTTTGAACAAGTTTTAAAAATTATTATTTATATTAAAACATCATTTGAATCTAATTTAATGATTTTTATTCTATTTTCTTTATCAATATTTTAATTGATTATAAATCTTTGTAGCTTTGTAGTCAATTAGATTTTTTTAAAATACTACTTAATATATATATATAAACTTGATAAGTAGTACTTCGAGCCAAAACGAGCCAAACACGAACGAACACATCTTAGTTCGTGTTCGGCTCGCTAACTTATCGAACGAAATTAATGAGCCGAACACGAGCTTATTGACGAGTCGAACACGAGATGTTCACGAACAATGAGCCTTTTTGACAGCCCTACCAAAAGCAAAATTAACAATTAATTATATAATTAAAAATTTGGCCAGATCTTGACTCATTTTCTCCACCAAGACCAACTAAAATACAATTATTGCACTAAAAATTTTGGTTGTAAACAATAAAAAATTGTTATTTGTGGATGAAAATATAATTTTGGTTGATTAATTTTGCTATAAATATTGATCATGGTTTAATATGTGATGGCATGGTTCTATGACGCATATATAGAGCAACATGGGAAGGGGAAGTGCAACAACTGTAACAAATCTATCAAACTTGCGTCATGATCTATCTCGTACCCACTCCATTAATGTCACGAGATCATAAGAAATTTTTTACATTTTTATTTTGAGAAAAAAAATTAGATTATAATTTTTTATCAAAATTTATTAAGCTGGATCTTTAAGTGGTTAGTTTGGGGCGGCGCTGCGGTATTGGTGCGGTGACAGCACCGCATCTCTTATTTTTGATCTGTTTGGGCAAACTGTGTTTTGCCAAATTTTAAAAAAGATGCCGTTGAAATATGTGTTCTCCCATTATTCCCGGCTAGGTGCGAAGACGGCTCTCTAGTTATGACCTGACCTTTAAGAAAAAAAAAATTTGTAATAACTGCCGCAATTTTTTTAACATCAAGTTATTATTCCGTAGTTTTACAATTATTTTTTTATTAGCTGTAGCTGCCCCAAACAGACCCTCATTTTGATATAAGGTTGAATCACAAAATTGTTAGATTCATGTTTACATGAACACAATGCATGATGTTAGATATGACACATATACCAGATAAATGACAGATGCTAGAGCGGAACAGAGCGAGCCAGTGGAGCGGAAGCATCTATCCAATCGGAGGAATTACGTTATGTGGGTTGGGGTGCAGGGGAAATTTTGTACATATTGTACGACAGAGCTATATATATGTATGTATGTATATATATATATATATATAGCTCAAAAAGGTCCTATAGGGGTCCCTTTTGGGTTTCCTCATGTTGGTTTCACCCTTCTAAATGCTAGAAGTCGATACCACACACTTGGAACCACAAAAGAGGACGGAAATAGGTCAAATTACAATGAGGCGGGCACCACTTCTAAGGTTCTAAGATAGTCAAAGGGAGATCCCTAAGGCTAGATCCTAAACCCTAAGAGGAAGACTAGACCTCACTAAAAATGAGGTCAACAAGGGGACACGTGCGCGTCTCGAGGGAAGAGTAAGAAGTAAAGCCGAACACGAGCGAGCCCAGACCCAACCCGTATTCGGCTTGTTGATATTTCAAGCTCAAAAGGTGTGTTCGTGTTCGGCTCATCTGCTTAACGAGCCGAACACGAGCCTTTCACGAGCCGTTCACGAACAAATAGTTATTTTGACAACCCTAATCGCGTAGTCATAAGATGTTAAGGATTGTGACAAGATTTAAAATATCATTTGAATCTAATTTAATAATTTTTATTCTATGTTCTTCATTAATTCTTTTAATTGATTATAAATCTTTGTAGCCTTGTAGTCAATTAATATTTTAAAAAATACTACTCATAAAATGAATATATATATAATTGATTAGCAGTATTTCAAGCCAAAACTAGCCGAACACGAACGAACAAATATTTGTTTGTGTTGTTTGTATTCGTCTCATGAACAAATTTAACGAGCCGAACATGAGCTATTCGCGAACAACGAGCCGTTTTGACAGCCCCATATCCTATTATGTATCCCACAGAGTGTCACTTTGATTGCCTCTCTCTATATCAATATCTTACTGTAATTATACTTCCTCTATTATTATTATTTTTTTTTGTATAAGATTATGTTGATTTACATGTAAAGTTGAATTAATCTCTCTCTCTCTCTCTACTCTAAGCTCTTTATTAGGACATTTTGGATTCAAAGTGTGGCGTATGAGGTGTATATGAATTTCAAATTAATCCTCAAAATTTAGAAAAAAAAATGTATCAAGACAATCTTGAAGAAATTATTCTAAATTGAGTTCTCACAGCTTGAGGATTTTTCAGCTTATTCTTACATAGTTAATCTAAAAAATGCTAAATTTTGAGGCAAATAAATGAAACAAAATAGCCTATAGGAATATTTTTGGAAATGAAAAAAGTATAGCTAAGGGTGTAAATTAGTCATTGGAGATAAATTTTATGATGTTTCAATAATATTATACTTAGGGGGAAGCTTAGTATGGTCAAATTGTGAGTAGGTCAGGCTCGATTTGGTACTTGGCTTGTTTGCAGCTTATAGTGTGCTAATAAATCAAGCTTGAGCCATCTCCACTTTACTTGTTTGCTCATTAGCATTTAAAAAATATTAACTATATACTACACTTAAAAATATTAACAATATACTACAATTAAAATTTAAAGCCCTTTCAAAGATGGCTAGGAAGAGTCTCTAGGCTTTGTTGGAGCATGTCAGCTAGTGGGTTTAGTTTAATAGGCACAGTTAGAGTTGACTAACGCAAGATTATATATTGTCCAAAATCTAAAAACTAGGCCAAACATTATGAATTTTTAGGTGAATCTATTGAACCTTTTACCTTGAAAGTCTTAGAAATATTGATGTGCTCCTCAGAGTTAGTCACAAGAAATTCTTTATAGTTGATAAAATAATAATAAGAATTTTGGCTTTGGTTAGTGTACTTGGGCTAGAAGATTATGTTAACAATACATGGACAATAGATGTTAGAGTTACGAGCATGGTTCATGAAATTTTTATAAAATTTTTAATAACTTTTGGTACACCAATGTATATATAGAACAAAACTAGATTCTACCAGAGATCACTCTTAAAATATGACATAACAATATGGCTTTCAATCGCTTTTTGTGAAGATTTACTTAGAGAAAAATAAACCTTGCACATTTGGATGAAGAAAGAACAACAAAATACTAAGATTCAATAGAAAAATAAGCATGATTAATCTGTGAACTCGCCAAAATAGTAAGAGTAAGAGTTACCAAATTATCCACCTTTTCTTTTTTTAGCCACCAAACCCCAATATCATCTAAAATGCATCCATTTTTTAGCAATCAAATAAGAGATAGGGAAAGGAAAAAAAAAAAAAAATGGGAGGGGCCACATGTTTAGATGAGGAGGAAACGATTGTTCATATGTCGATTCATATTCGTTGTTCTGATAATGGCTGGCCACTTTCTGTATATAATTATTATTTTAAAAATATATATCAAATAATCAATCTTTATTTGTTTTAAATGATTCTTGTCATAATGAAAATTTCAATTTCAAATTCTAAATTTTGATTTTTTCATGTTTGATTTTTAATTTTTTTTGCCAATGCCCACACATAAATATTACAAATACATAATTTTACACACATAAGTATAATATAATCATAAATAAAAATATAATTTAAAGTAAGGAGCTTTATCCTATTCCTAGTTGTTGGACCTTCTTAATTTGTGGCATCCTTCTTGAATTGAGTTCTTATAGTCTGTCATTTTCTTCCGCATATTGTACCACATTAATTCTCCTAGAAATCAAAGAACTCTTTTCTGAAAAGTTAAATGGATATTTTCAATTAATGATTTAATGGTGGTGGAAAGTGATCTATTATTGTTGATAATTCTCCAAATAAAAAAATCAACGCTAAGTTGATTTGCATGTAATGATTGTGTCTTGTTGCAGATGATCTATCATGCAAACAAAGAAGCCTACTAACTCTTTTATGCATCATTATTTTGTGCCAGTAAATTTACGACGTGGGTAAGTGATACATTATCGTCTTAGTGTTGTATAAAGAACTGACACTCACATAAATAAAAAAAAGAGTTAATATAAGGATCAACTAAAAGTTTTTACGTGAAAAACCCAAAAGTTAAAAATCAAGGGGTCTAGCCCAGTTGAAATGACTTACTATGTCAAAATGATTATAAAACTTTACAGGCTCTTGAATCGGAAGCAATATTGCATAAATGGAGGTTATTGACCTGACTTTCACTGGGGAGTAGTGCAATATGTTAGGGAAGTTGTAGGGACTCAACAACTATGAAGAAAAGTAAGACAGTAGAGGTCATCTATCAAAAAATATGATGTCAGTGTCTTCAGTAGTAGTAGCCTAATGGCAATGGATCAATTGTGGCGACGATGATGGCCTACAATAGAGTTACAATGGTGGCTTTGACCTGATGGTGGTGGTCGGGTGTGGAATGGTGGTCTGGTTGTAGTGATAGTGCTGGCTAGGCAGTGCTGGTCTGGCGGCAATAGTAGCCAAACGACCGTGGTCCGCTGATGGTGTTTCAACGGCAAGGACGGTGGTGGTAAGGTAGTGATGGTCTGGTGATAGTGATAGCTTGACAACAATGGCCTATGGTAGTGACAAAATTGGTGGCTGGACTGCGACCCGAGGAAAGTGGTGGTCGGATGGAAGCCTGACAACGGTGGTCCACCAGTGGTCTGGAGGCGACAGTCATGCTTGTTGGTCAACGGTGTTTTAGCAATGGCAACGGTGGCTAGACGATTGTGGTCCGATGAAGGAGACAGTGGTGGCTGGCTGTGGTGAAAGCTCGAAAACTTTCAAGGGCTTGGAGTTCCTTCGGTCGTCTCCTCTAGATTATGGTTCCCTGCATGAAAAGAGTGGGGGTCTACTTATAGATTTTGTGATTAGCATCCTCCATAAACATTGCATGAATTTAGACCACTCCATCGAACATTCTAGAGTAATTCTCTTAATTGTATATAGTTTTATGAGTATTTGAATGACTTAATTATTTTGAAAATAAGTAATCTTAGGCTTGTTGGATTTCCCTTCTCAAGATGTTCGATTTGACTATGAACGTTAGATTTCGAGATTATTTGGTTCCCTATAATATATTTTAAAACTTCGTATTATGTTTTAAGTGCATGATATGGGCTCACTTGAACTAAAGTCAAAATTTTTTTATGTCATTTGGTTTCTCGTTGAGATGCTTTTGATCATAAATTGGAGTGTGTGTATTTTCAAATTTAATTTTTGAAGCTTCAGGTCCGAATATGCATCGAGAGTCGTGCAGATCATTATGATTTTTTAGGGGCGTATCAATCATGTTAAGTAATTTGTTTTTAGTGTTGAAATTTGTAATGTTTAATGCTATGGGAGAAGGTAAGGTTTATAGAGTTTATTGGAATTTGCAAGAAGGGTAGATTGTAATGGAGTAGATTGTTAACTATGGTACAAAAGGCAAAAGTTTATGATTACTTAAGATTTTCAAGATTAAATATTGACCAAAAACTGACTATGAATATTGTGGCCTCACTAAAGAATCACAAAATTCATAACTTCACCATAAATCAATGCAAAAGAGAAAACATTAAATAATTATTTGACAAAAAATCTCAAGATTTTCTTGCTCTTATACCAAAATTGGTGTGGCATAAAATTACTCTATTGCAAGGGTGGACACTTAGGGTTTGGATCTCTTTGAATTAATGTAACTAGAAAGAGTGGATATACCATCCATGGTGAAGTAGGTCAGCAAATAGTATAAAGGCTATGAGCACCATTAGGGTCAGCCCACATAAGATAGTTAGAATTTAAAAAGCTTAGGCTAGACTTTGGTAATTTAATGCAAAGAATCTATTGAACCTTGATCTTGAAAATTTGGAGAATATTAATTCAATGCATCAAAAAATATTTTGGAGTCTTTCATAATTTTTGAATTTTATTTTGTATTCTTATTATTATTATTTTATTTTACAAGGACTAGTTTAGAAGAAGACATCTCAGGTTGACAACACAATAATGAGTCCGGCTTTAAGAATTGGACTTTGAGTTTGTTTGGGCCAGTTGCAGTTGTTTGAAGAAGTAGTTGTGAAGCTGTTGTAGAAAAAAATATTTTACAATAAAACTATGATGACAATTATAAATTTATTTTTTTCAAAAAGTCAAATCGCAGTTTTCTGGTAGCAACCACACTTTAACAGCTCGAGTTGAAAAAAACAGCTTCCTATCATATAAACTTCTAAAAAACAACAAAAAAAACAGTCCCCAAACAAAACTATGGTGGGACTGAAAGTTTTCCCAAACAGACACTTATGTTAAGAAAACTAGGTTAACAGTATTTGAAAATTTAAGTTTTGATCTAAACTCTTCTACAATTTTCTTACGAGTTATCATCTAAACTTGCCTTTTAAGAGAGTAAACAAATTCTGAGCTTAATTCATTTAGCATGAAATTTCCTTAATTTGTCCAATTAATTCCCTTATAAATCTTTCTGATGATTAGTTCGTTGAAAATTATCACTATTTATACAAATAATTTTGAATTACAAAGCTTAATTAGGATGTAGTCAGAGATGAGAATTAAGACTATGCATAACATCAATCTCATGGTCTATTTTAAAAAAAGTAAAGAGATATTTACATACATACCACATAGTTCTTATACACTTATCTAATACCTAAAGTTTGGTATTTGTATTTTATAACACTTTAGTATTAAAATATAAACATGAAAAAGTGTATTTCACTTTTAAAAAAATTAGCGGTTGTGATATTTTTTTATGTGATGTGAAAGATTTGAATGTGATGTGTGTAAATATAAAAATTTAGGCGGTAGATATGTAAATAAATAAGAATTGTATGATATGTATGGTAAATATTTAATAAATGTACACTTGAAGAAATAAGCTGATTACTCTTCGGGCCATTTGGTTATGCAATGTACAGAGATTACGGTGTATTTGAAATATTTTGAAGTTGTTTGGTTCACTATAAAATAAATGTAGGACATTATGTTTTTTATTTGGTGTGAAATTAATTTGCAAATAGTGTATTTACTTGGGCAAAGGGCAAGAGCTGATGGCGGCGGTGGGCGGCGACTGACGGACGGCAGTGGCGGACGACAACAGGGTGGCTGGCAGTTGCTGACGACAACAGGGTGGCTGGCAGTGGCGCCTTGCCTATAACATTTTGCATGAACTATGTAATTCAAATTCAACTAAAATTCTAAATTTAGCCAAAAATGAATGGTGTAAACTTTAAACTCATTAAAATCTTATATTGTATTTGTAAATTTCCATATCAAACATGAAATTTTCTCAAATCTCTACAAAAGAATTACATAACAACACTAATTCACTCGTCCAAAAAGGCTCCATTATTTCACTCATTTCTTACTCAGGAATTGACATGCATAACACCCATTTTTTATGTATTTACAACAAAAGCAATTTTACCTATGTATAGAAAGGTGGATTTCTATAATCAACCTTTCATGCATAGATCAAAGTGCTTAGATTGTAAAAATAAAAATATGGATATTAAATAAGTACATAAACATTAGGTGCTGCATATGTAAATTTTCCTCCTTTTTTACTTATTTTGAAATAAATATATAATAAATTTTGTACAAATCACTTTTATACGCTTATCCCCTCTAATATTTATTTCTTTTATAACTCGTAGATCGATAAAATATTATATTCTTGTGAGATTAACCAATTTTATCTTATTATATATATATATATTAAAAGTTTAATTTAAATTAATATAAATAAATTTTCAAATATAGTTTTAATTAAATTTATTCACAAATTTTAAATCAGATTTCAATGATCTTATTCACAAGAATATATCAAAATTTTAATAAAACGTATTCCCAAACTTATCCAAAAACTCTAAATGAAACTATTAATTTAACTTCTTAACAAACTTGTTTGCAAGTTTCAAGCCAACAATATACTTTTCACAATCAAATTCTTGCAAAATTGTCCACACTTATTCAATTAAATAATCAAAACGAACGTGGATCTCTTTATATATTGTTCGTAACAATGAACATATTCAGCAAACAAAACAGACTGCACCCGCAACCATTATATTCGCTCTATTTAATTTGCAGCAAAACATAAAATTCTTACTACGGAAATTTACATACGTAGATATAAGTTCCATTTGTCTAAATATCATCATATATATCTAACAAAACATACAATTCTTACGACGGAAATTTACCTACGTAGATGTAAGTTCCATCTGTCTAAATATCATCATATACATCTAGAAAGCCATATGCTTTGGGAGAAGCTTGTACAATTTGTGGAGTTTTCATTGATAAAAAAGAAAACTTTATTTCAACCGATATGCCCTTAAGCACGGCCATATATAACATATAAATCAAATTTGAAAAAAGCAAACAATTAGCCAGAGCAGCAGATGTTGTAGCGAAACTGATTGCAAAAGAGGATAAAGTGACCGCATCAAGATTACCACCTGGGGAGGTCCGTTTGATATCCAAAAACTACTTAGCAACAGTCAAACAAGTGGGTGATATTGGGGGCATACCAAAATTTTGATTTTTACACACAACACCTTACCTATATATATAAAAATGTGATGAGTGGTAAGTTCGGTGTTGTGTATGTAAAAATCAAAATTTTGGAGTGCCATGCGCAAATGCATAAAAATCGGGTGCTATGTATGTAGATTTCCCTTCTTACTAATGAGAAACATGAGAAGGTTAAACAAACTACCGAATAAAAAAGTTTTAAACAAAAGGTCTTTGGTAGCTGGAAAAAGATGATAATTCAAATATAAGGCGCAAAAGCATGAAGTAACAGAGAAGCCCGCGGCACAGGATTCATACAAATCATTAAGTGAAGGGCAGTATAGTTTAAATGCATAAGCATAAATGCTTGGCGTTAAGTTTCAGGTCATTGTAACTGGATATATAAGGAAGAAATCAGAAGAAAAAAAAATGAATGCAGCAGGGAATCTGAGCTTCACTCCTTTGCAAAATCTGCATTGTAGTGCGCGCTGGACTCGAGCTTCTTTGCCTCATTGAGCTTTCTCACGGCCTGTGAAATGCCAAAGATGATGAAACTGAAGCTCGCATATGGGTTCATATTAATAAGATAATTATATGTCAATCCAAGCATGACAAACTGGCTAATTAGTGAATGAATATATCATGAAATTAATGAGAATATAGTTTAGAATCATTTGCTTGGAAAAGATTTGATAAGTAGAATAAGTGTGGATGGCATAGATGTCCGAATATAGACAAATAATATAAAATTTTATAAATTCCTGAGAGTATTTTATGTGATGGCATCTATAATTTGGTAATTATAGATTGTGGAAATGAAATTAATTTTGTTGACATGTCAGAAGAGGTTTTGTTCAATATTTGGATGAAAATCAAATTTATAACCATTCATTGTATTAGCAAAAATTATGAAGTACATTACTTCTGTTTTGACTAGAGCTTTCAAAAAAATCATGGATTATGAACAGCTTGGCTCATGCTCGATTCATTCATTAAGCAAGCGAGTCAAACATCAAAATATATGTTGAGCTTAATTTATAAATAAATCAAATACAAGACACACCTTTGTTTGATCAAGTTCAATTCATTTTGGCTTGAATTAAGTAAATAACTAAATAATTAGCTTATTAAAACTTTTATATATTATTTTTATGTTTTATTTAAAAAAGGCCTTATTGTTAAATCTTTCGAGCTAAATTTGAGCCGAAAATAGCTGCACATAAACAAATAAATTTGGATTAAGCCGAATGCTAACATATTATTCATGAGTCAATTTCAAACAAACAAAAAAAGTTAATGAGCCGAACATCAAACATTTAGCTCGCTCAAGCATGACTATTTTACACTCTTAAATTTGACAAAATACAACATGTTATGAAATTGGTTACCCCACGACGAAAGTTATAGGTAGATATAAGTAAGTTTGTAAAAATTAGATCGGACATTAAATCGGAAGAAGTGCCTAATTCAAGGAAGAAGTGCCTAATTCAAGGTTCAACGGCCGGATGACATAATAAGTACTAACATTATTCTAATATAATTTAAATGATGTGATAATAATACAATAATGATATTTTCCACAATTGAACATGCAATATTCTAATTCAATACACTTCACTATTTAATATTTGGACATAATTCTAAATCAAAATTATAGGACAAAATATTTTAATTATTTTTCCAATTTTAATATAATTTTTTTATTTTTATTTCTAACCATCTGATCAAAATCAAAAAGCCAAAATTGATTTATAAACAATAGGCTTGTTCATCAAAAACAGGTCACAGTTAAACCCGGATTTCAGCTGGTTGAGGGCCGAAGTAGTTTTAAACCTGAACCAAACCAATTAGCAGAGTAATTCAAAGTTGAACAGATCAAACCAATCAATCTGGTCTGATTTTTAAAACCATGGATGTAACTATTATAAGTTGTGAAATTTTCATCAAGGATTTGTTTTCTATTCTTGTTGAAATACTTTAGAACGATTTTATCAATTACAGGAGATTATAGCACTAGAAAAAATATGATGAATTATAAAATGGGTTGAATCGCAGGAGAGGAGCTTCAGATAAAGTTCTATTCACCAAAGAACTTGAAACCAATGGGAAAGACAACTTAGCAAATCACATTGGATTATTATCACAACATTCATAAATAATTTCAGAAAGGGAAAACCATGGACAGCAAAGAAAAGACGGAAAGAAAGAAAGAAAAGTGGAGGTCTTTCAACCATGTTGAAACATAGACAATTAGAAGAACAAATATAGATTTTGAACCGAGATTGAAAAAAAATCATCTGAGCTCAATATAAGAATAGCAACCCATGAGCAAAATGAAAAAGATTGGTGTGGATTTACCATTGAGAGAGAGGAAGAAGAGGGAAAAAAATGACATCCAAAAGATCAGCTCAAGTAATCAGCATTAAATTAGTGAAGAAAACTTGATCCAAATAGAACTAGTTTTCTTTTTTCCTTTCACTTTCCTGGTAACCAAAAGAGAGATGAAGGGCAAAAAAAAGAGAAAACTTACTTTCATGAAGTCCTCATGAATTACATAATCACGTTCAGCACGAATTGCTGACATCCCCGCTTCAGTGCAAACATTTCGAAGGTCGGCACCATTGAACCCCTGAAATCCAAAACACAGAATGGGATTAGAAATGGTCGGCGTTCCTAACAATGTCATCTACCATTGACACATCAAATAGACTCACTTCGGCTAGTTTGACAACTGCTTCATAGTCTATTTCGCCATGCTTTGCAATACCGGCTGCGTGAATCTTAAGAATCTCCATCCTGGATTGTTCATTTGGCAAGGGAATCTCTATCTTCCGGTCCAAACGGCCCGGACGGAGAAGGGCTGGGTCAAGAACGTCAGGACGATTTGTTGCCATGATCATTTTAACCTAATGCACAGATAATAATAATAGTAATAATAATAATAATAATAATAATAATAATAATAATAATAATAATAATAATAATAACCAAGTAATCAATCAGAAGTAAGATGGTCTGAGATTTATCATATGAAACATTAAAAGCAGAAAAGGTTGAGACAAAAGGTCCAGTCATCATTAATGAACAATTTACAGACATAATGGAAAGAACATGATGTGAAATTTTAATCCTAATGTTCTTACAGACTCGGGGAACAGTTCAATACAGAGTCAAATGGATTATGGGCAGAAAGCAAGGACTATAATCATTTCTTCATAAAACAAAACATAGAGAAGATAAACCATAAATGCACAAAATACTATACCATCAAGGAATAAAGCCATTACTTGTTAATATCCAACCATAAAAGTAGAAATTCTTCAAAGAAAGCTAGAACATTCAAAACATTACATGATAATAATAGTAAAAGCTATTCATCCATGCCACGCATCAAATCTAAGAAAAAAATTAAAGTTAGTCAATACCTTTCCAAGTTGGTCAAATCCATCCAACTGATTGAGAAGCTCCATTAGCGTTCTTTGAATCTCTCTGTCAGCACTAGTTCCCTCGCTAAAACGGCGACCGCCGATGGCATCAATCTCATCCATGAAAATAATGCATGGCTAAATAAATAGAGAAAAATGTTAGATAATTCTAAGTTTCGATTAGAATTTTTCAAATTAAGACAATGAAGCAAATTTTTAAGAGCACAAAAAAATAGAGAGACCAAAAATTTTGGTCCATAAATCAGGAAAGACGAGACAGAATGAAGAATTCAGAATGCATAGATACTAACTTGGTGATCTCTTGCATAACCAAACATCTCCCTTATCAATCTAGCACTTTCTCCAATATATTTGTCAATAATGGCACTGGATACAACCTGCAGTAACCAAAACAAAGTAAAGCACATATAGCTGCAGATGAAAGAAATGTCAGCACCCAATCAAAAAAAAATAGGACTTACCTTTAGAAAATTGGCATCGATATTACTCGCAATTGCCCTGGCCAGTAAGGTTTTTCCAGTTCCAGGGGGTCCATAAAGAAGAACACCCTGGAAAAAGTACAAAAAAGCCATTTCAAACTTAAAAAAACTAAAAATGCCAAAAGCTATCCCTAGAAAAAAAGAGAAAAGAAAGTAGGTAATTCATGCGTACATAAAGTGGTATTTGAACACAAAAAACTCATGCAAACTTACCTTTGGAGGTTTAATACCAACTCTAAGGAAAAGTTCGGGATTCATCAATGGTAATTCGATGGACTCGCGAAGTTCCCGAATCTGATCAGATAACCCACCAACAGCTGAATAGCTTATATTACCAGGATCCTCATGAAGCATGTTGTAAACAACAGGGTCAACCTGCAAGGGTTTTTCAAATTAACGGGTAATCAGACTACAACATCATTTACACATCATAAAAAAGAGGGGAGTAAAACATCAATAACATAAAATATACTTTTTCTGTTTCTTTTATAAAAAACCATAATCTTTAGTGAGATTTACCTCTCGAGGAAGAGCACGCATTATTGTAAGGGTGGTCATGTCAAGAACCACACGAGTCCCAGATGTCAGCTTATCTTTATCAACTTTGCTTCTGCAACCAACAACATATCTAGGACCACTGCTAGCCTTAACTATCACTGCATATTAAAAATAAAAACAACCCTGCAGTCAATAATTTGGGAGAAGCGAAGAAAAATCTACATCAAACTTTGTATTATATGATACCAATTTTATGAATTGGTAACATAAACATCTCATCAAATAAATAAGTTGTATGATGAACTTACTCATCCGCTGAAACACTCAATCAAGACAGTGTAGTTTTTAACTATGACTGCTCTTTTGAACCATAAAAAAATTCAAATAATAGACTGATATTATAGAACTTTGCAAGCACATAAGAGCACTAGGGTTGTGAGATGCACCTTCCTTGTGTTGCCTAAACCAATCAGTCATAAATGCCACAAAGTAAAATAATCTAAAAAAGTCAAAACAATCCCTTGACTCTTTACAGGCAGCCATTTTAGTCCCGGAGTCTGTAAAAGTGTCAATTTAATCCCTAAAATTTCTTAATTGGAGCTAAAATTGTCCTGTTTTGTGGACTATTTCAGCCCATATTAAAAGAGTGGGGACTGACACTTTTATAGACTATGGGACTAAAATAATCCCACATAAATAATCAGGGGACTGTTTTTGCACTTTACTAGATATAAAACACATTTACTATTTTGATTCATTTCAGGTGAAGGAGCAATTTAAAATTAGAATAAAGATTCAAAAAAATCTTTACAAGGAGCAAATATTAAAGAGTTTCAAAGAATCTAGTTTGTTCGAAAACATGTGTGAGCCAAAAAAAAGTAACTTTGCACAGAAACCGAAATCCAATAACAAATACAGACTAATAAATACCAAGAAATTCGCAAAATTTCCACAATAATTTGACAATTTAATGATGCGACTAAGGATTCAGATAAAAATAAAAAATTACGAAAAGTGAACTGCTAGAGTAGATATTATCCTTCTCTCATGCATATCAAAGATCACATTGATCAAGAAGCCAAAGAACCATTCCAATAATTTGACCAACAATTTGGTGAGGTTGCAGACAAGTATTTATAAGAAAATAAATAAAAATAACTCACAACGTTCATTATCAAGAGGTCGAAGAACCTCTCCAATAATTTGACCAACACTTTGGAGGGACTTCAAGTCATCTTCGGTCTTGGAAAACTCTTTCTTTGCATTTCTCAGGTTCTCCCTAACTGCAAACAAATTGCAACTGAAATAATTATTTTCTCAGAAAATTAGCAAGACAATGTTGGCAAATGTATACATTGAAGGAATCCCTAAAGACAAAACATTACGTCAAGTATAAAAATTACACCCAATAAGATAATCTTATAGATTTAAATAGACTTTTTACTATGAAGTTTGTATCCAACTTCAATGTCAAATAGAAAGGAAGTTTGATGAAAGGATACAACGGAGTTCGAAGAAGAGAGAAGCCCTCCCTAATAGAGGAGCAAACATTACATCCAAACTCCGGACGTAATTTGCATCTGGAGTCCAATGGTGGGGCGTCACATGTTAAGTGAGCACATTGCAATACACTGAGATTGGTCAGTGTTAAAATTTGTGGGACCCACTTGACACGTGACGTGCCACTATTGGACTCCGGAGTCCTAACATAATATTTTTTCCTAATAGAGACGCAGAAACCTAGAAACTAACTCTACACCTAATAAAAAGAAATTGAAAAGCATTCAAATGTAATCTAAACCAAGTCTTTTTAAATAGATAGTAACATTGAAAAATTCCGTAGATGCACCCATCTTTTTCAATGTTGTTCCTTACAATTCGTAGTGTCGATAATGCCTATCTTCAGCAGTGGCTCCCAGAAAATCAAGAAAAGTTGGATTTTGAAACAAAGGATAAATCTCTAATCTCATTATAAAGCTAATTGGAATCTCCCCGCGCCCCAAAACCAATAAAAACTTAGTAAAGGGTTGTGTCAAAGTCCTCATAAACTAACAGCTATATCATGCCCATTTAAATCCAACCCTCAACTAGCAAATATCAAGAGACCAGTGATGGATGAGATTGTGGGAGGCAAGATTAGGAGAATAATATTTGGAAATGGTTTTGGTAATGGGGTTTATTGGAGTTAGAAGCTGAAAATTAACCTAATCCCTGTTTACACACAAATCGATGCAGATGCGAAGGAAATAATAAGCTCAGGCATCATTCCAATCCAAGAACACCGAAATTTTGACCCCTAAACCTTTCAGAAAGCCGTAAACACGCCAGATCAAAACCAAGGATTAACATAATAATAATAATAGTCGAGATTGTAGAAGGAGCCTCACGCACCAGTTCGGACCCTGGAATTTTGCTCCTTGTAGTTGAGAAGCTTCTTACGATACTCGTTCACCACGCTCCGACGGCGGGCGGCGTCATCCGCTTCGCTCATCTTAATTCTGGACAACTGAAACAAATCAAACCAGAAATCTAGGGTTTCAACACAAGTTGGGTCGATTTAGGGCTGTCTGGCAACGGATTTAGACCAGGATTTAAACCGTATTTAAGCTCAAAGCCGCGGATTTGATAAGTCCGTATTTCACGGATTTCGGCCGTAAAGCCCAGATTTTTTAAATCCGGGAAGAGCGAAGAGGAAGACTAGAGCGAAAAGGCTCACCTTCCTCAATGGCTTCTGTTAGAAGCGGAGCGGAATGATGAGAAAGATGGGAGTTTCTATGCTCTGTACTCCGCAATCCCTTGGTTGCCCTACCAGCTAGCTCTTATCGCTTCTGTATCCCGAGGGTTAATTCACAAAGGCGATGATTCAGGGCGAAACCGGTAGAGGAGGGACATGGACTAGGGTTTCGGCAATAGAGGATCAGACCGGGGAGACGAGGGTTTCGAGCATGAGCGAGCTCAGAACCGTACACATTTTTTTTTCTTCGAAATGTGTTCCTTCTCTTAATTATTTTGTTCGTGACCTAAATTCATATTTTATTTATTTTCATCATTTAGCTCCTAATATATTTTTTTATTTTTAAATATTTTTTAAAAATATTTAAAAATGTTATTATTTATATATTTCGAATAAAAAAATAAAAAAAAAACGTAAAAGAATATTATTATTTAATTATTTAAGATTAATAATTTGTATATGTTTGATAATTTAAGGCGGATACGTCGGCCCGTAATAGTATTAAGTATATATTCCCTGCTAAAATGTTTAAATCTTATTCAAACCAAGTTTCAATTATTTTTTAGCCATATTTGTATCCTCAAATAATATTTGAATTATGTTTAAAGATCGCTCGAATTAAAAATATAAAAAATCAAATATAGTTCTCATAAATTTCTTATCAGATTTGAATATTATTTCAACGAAGTTTAAAAAAAATTTAAATATATTTTGAATAACATTTGAAGTTTTAATGTTCAAGTTTACATCGAAGATATGTCAGCCATGATCACGAGAAGATCGAACTGTCCGGAAGAAAAGAGTATGATGAAAGAGGGGTATTTAATAAAAATATCATGAAATTCAATTATCTGACTAAGTACAATCTTCCGAGCCAATGTCTGCATGGACAGAGTCATTGAGTCACAAAACATGACTGAATGATCTGAATCTGAGTGGTTCGGTCATAAATGAGACAAAGAGACATTCAAGTCAACTGACACGAAGAAACTAATTCGAGGGAAGATCTAGCCCCTTATGCAGCTTCGATCTTCTCGAAATGTCCGAAAGCTCTTTCATCCATTATCAATGGTCAACATCCAGACTAACTTAGCCTAGTGAACGAACCCTTCCAACTCAAAACCAATCAAGCTTTGTCGGCCGACAATGCGACTATGCCTAGCCAATAGAATCAACCCTGCTAAGCTGAAGCCAATCAAGCTCAGTCGACCAAGTCAAATAACAGCTGAGTGATGGGCTCATACTTGTTAAATACCCACAATACTTTGCGCAACCCCCATTAAGACGGGGGCAAAATTGTAATATCACCATATTATATTATCTTCCTTATAAATCGATAGTTTTTTATTTATATATATATATATAATTTACGAACAAAGGATAATCAAATTAGCCAAAAAGGAAGAGAAACGATTGACAATTATTACTATTGGCATCGATTTTGGAGGTCACAAATATCGGATGCCCTTATGATGTTGTGGGAGCGTGTGACGCTCACACATGCCCTCCCATAGATCGAGGATTCCGTCGGGACAATACTTGATGCATTCCGTCTCAGGATTAGGATTTACCGTTTCCTGGTCGTGCTCGATAGCGACCACCACTGATTGGTGACGATTTCCCGTTCTAGGGGCAAGCCGAACGATCATTATAAGGCCTATGTGGTCTATTCCGGTGATTTAGGAGCTTTCTGCGTCGTAAAATACACTTAATGAACTCCCAGAGGAAAAAAAAGCATTTTATTGGGCATTTTTTAATTTTTAATTTCTAATTTTGAAAGTTAACAACCATATGGCCTTCAATTTGGATGGTAAAATTTCTAAACAGTTAAGCAATCATACAATTATTTTTTTGAAATTTTTCATCAATAAAATTGACTTTTCTATTCTATAAAATTTCCCGCATTTAAAAAAAAAAAACTTACTTTATAAATAAGTGAAAATATTTATAATTTATATCAATTTAATAAATTTATTTAATAAAACCTTTATAAAACCCTAAAATTATTATATAAGGTTTTATATACATAAAATACAAAAAGTATTTTATTTATATATTTAACACATAAAAACTTACCATTTACTAAATTATCACTAAGATAACTCCTTTCAATTTATTTTTTCAGACATTTACATATATTTATCACACACTTCTTATGTATTTATATATCTAACCTTAATAATTTTAATTTTATACTTCTAACACTCTAAATTTTGAATTCACATAAAAAAAATAAACAATATCATTATTATTATTAACTTTAAAAAAACACACTTTTTTAAATATAGGCAAAATAATATAAATATTAAAAATTTAAATTTATTTATTAGATATATAAATACATAATAATTATATTTTTATGCATCTAAATCTCTCTTTTAATCAAAATCATAAAATTATGGTAGAGGAGGTAAAAATATCATAGCAAATATCATCAGGGGCAATTCAGTAAAAACATTAATAAATTCAGTGTATTTGATTTTATTAAAGTTAAATAAATTTGAGAATTAATATTAAATAATTAAGAAATTGAATTTACCAAATTCAGTTTATGTAAAAGCTTCGAGGGGACATCAGTTGGGAAAGGAAGGGATGGGTCCTATGGCGTCATGTGATGGATAAGAGCGGGAGGAACAGCTCAGAAGCTCATCGGAGCTTCATCTCTAGAGTAATCAGCCCAACCCTAGACCAGGAGAAGGCGCCATCTGCATCTTTATGAGCTCAAGGTGAAGGCGTGGTTGGAGCTCGAGCACCAAAGCCTTACGGATCGGGTATGCCAATAAAAACCCTAGCCGCTCCCTCTATCATTGGGTAGCTGTCTATTCGTCTCCCTTAAGAAAGTTTGCTTTTAGAATCAAATGGTTTCGTGCATTATGGAAAGAGAGGATACTGGGGACGAAGACCTAGAGCCGTTTGATCTGTAATCAGTGGTTTGGGGTTGGTATAATTTTATCCTTGACTTGTTTATTTGATCTGATTAAGCCATATAATTACGTTTTTTTAGGAAATTTGCTTTGGTTTGTGCATTAATTCTTATGTAATATGGGAAACTTACATACAGCACGCGATTCTTATGTATTTACATATCTCAAACCAAAATTTTCATATTTATATACATGGCACTTTGGTGCTCTGAACCTATGCATGAAAAGTTTAGTGCTATGTGTGTAAATTTGAAAGTTTAGGTGTGAGACATGTAAATATATAAGAAGTGTATGCTATGCATGTCAATTTCCCATAAGAATTAATGCACCAAAGTGTGGTTCGATCCTTACATGTTTCTTTTCAGCATCCTAGTTTAGCATGAAAATCCTAGCTATATTTTATAATTTCTCTTCATATTTTGTTCAATATTTATCAAAAAAGTTGTGTAGAGATTAACTAATAGGTGTAATCAAATGAAGATGAACAAAAATTTATATATGCATATCCATTTTACTGGAACAAATAAAGATGCATCAACATAACAATGACTTTATAAGCCAGGAAATTTTTTTTTATATAATTATTGACTATTCTGTAAAACATGTCAAACAAAATTATCCAATAGAGTACAATTGATTGCACTATAGGTCCAAATATGGACAGCTATAAATTCATAGAATTACATTCACTTCTACATTTCTTATGACATTTCAAGTTAAGGATATGGTTGCAGAGAGACACTAGGGAATGTCGAAGGAGGCTTCTTTCTTTTGACTTGGTGATGACATGTTTTGTCACATGGATAAGGACAATCCGTTTCTTTAATCCGAGATCGGCCAAAGTACCAGTCACCAACAGACTCTGCGATTCCCTGCAAATTATCAGCAAATTATAGCAATGTGAACAAGTTGGACATTTGAGGATTTTTCTTGCATAGGCAAGAATGATAAAAATATGGATTTTGCTCATAAAATGGATCCATTTGGTATATTAGGTTTATTTATTTGGATTACATAACGCGGCATATTGAAATATAACTTGCTACTTTGCTATTCTCCCAAACTAGAGCAAAAAGATAGCAGTTAGCAAATAATCTCAGTGTTCATTG
Organism: Phalaenopsis equestris; assembly: GCF_001263595.1. NCBI lineage: Eukaryota > Viridiplantae > Streptophyta > Magnoliopsida > Asparagales > Orchidaceae > Phalaenopsis > Phalaenopsis equestris. Next base: position 1,219,292 of record NW_018165201.1, on the reverse strand, counting down.
TTAGTTCTACATTTTTTAAACAATATTTATTACTCTATTTTGTTCTATTAGATTTCAATTTCAGGAATTGTTAAAAATGCAACTTTACCACACTCTGTTTAGTATTAAGCCTAACAAGCTTATTACTGCACAAGTTGTCTAGCAAGTTAATAAGCTTCTGATCTCTTTTAATGAATCCTGTTTAGGTTCTTCAATTACTTTAGCATAGTAAATGTAGTCAAGGGACAAAAACACTGCAGTAGATTGATCATTTTGAATTCAAGAAAAATGATAGAGAAAAAGAGAGTCATTTAATTTTGGAATGTGATTAAAATATTTTTGTAAGATTTACTATTAAGATTTGATTAAATTAGTTAAAATTATTAGTATCGAGAAATATGTTTAGAGAAATCATGTTTTAATAAACAAATTACACCTAAATTAATATGGGTTGATGATGGGATAACTTTGATGAAATAGGATACATCTATCTCAGTTAAATATTTATTTTAATACCTTTATTGACAGATTTATAAATTTCACATCATATAGGACCTATATGTTGATTTCAATGATGTAATTTTGTGGGATCTCTATTAATTTAAAATCTCATGCTCACTTACATTGAAGTAAGAAGTTATTTTTATAAATGTACATGTCTTTATTAGGGATGTTATCATTGATGTTTGTAATAAATTCTCAGATATTTGTAGGTTGTTAGCCTTGTCTCGAATACTTAGTTATTTGTTATTCATATCATTGTACATCTCTTTTAATATTCATATTGAAATAGTGAGTTACATAGTTATTTTTATTTCAATTTATTGTTACACAAACTCTATATATTGAATTAATTCATTTAGTAGCAAGATCTATTTTTCATGTGTGTTATTATTATTAAATACAATTAACTTACCCGACAAATCATGTTTATTATGAAAATAATGCTAGTCTTGTTGATTATAATTACACCTTGTAAATGCTTATTTGTGATACGTAGAGTGTATAAGCTTATTTATATTGATGTGTATATCTGTAAAACCCTTTTGATATTAATTAGCTAGGCCAAAAGATTTATTTCTAAATTTCCTAATTTTAAGGTATCATAGTAACATCGACTATATATATATAGATATAATCACACTAAGATAAATGATTGATGAGTTAGATAGAGGTATGTATGAGTATACCTGATGTAATAGCACATGAATGTTAGCATATATGTACATTAGATTACTAAAAGTATATGAAACTTTTTCACTGATAAAATAAGATTTTAATCTAATGATACACTTATTAGCTAGCTATTATTACAGGGTAAATTTTTTTTTTTTTTTGTTCACGTTGTATGTTCTAGTGTATTAGCATTTATGCTTTAATAAAGAAGATTTGTTTATTGGGTTTAAGTTATCAAACTCACTCATTGTAGAAGTTTTCTTAACAGGTTCAACTAGGTTACTTGGTGGATCATCGCTACAAAACTGGCTTTTAAACAATCATATTGCATTCAATAATTAAGTTTATGCTGTAGTTTTATTTTTACTTCAGTTTGATCTGAGTAGTTGTGCTAATATAGTTGTTGCTCCCACAATTTTTTTGTTACTCACTATTTTTCCTTCTTTGTTAAGCCATAACATGGCTTTATTAATATAATAAAATATTATTTACTTTTCATTGCTTATGCTTACTGTTTATAATTACTGGTGTATGAGTTTTTTTCTTTCTCGTACAAAATAGGTTCAAATAAATCTTAATTTTTGAAACTTATTTCAGTGATTGATGCCGTTCCCTTTGTTGTATCATGTGTTGCCGAGGTGTAGTGCCTTTTGGACCCAACTTTTGACACCCAACCCCTTGTATGGGCACAAACAGGTCAATTTTTAAAACTAATGTTTCCAAATTCTTAAAACTTATTCATGTATGGATGCTCAAATTTATCCTGGTGGCATTAAAAACATGGTTTTGATAACTTCGTATTAGAGAATAGAAAATTTCCTTAATATTTGCATCCTTGAAGTATAAACCATAGTTCTTTCTCTTCATTTTGGAAAATTGATATAATAATTGCATTTTCAGCTGGTAATCATAATTAGTCAATTCTTTGCTTATGTAGTGGAGAATTGGATGAATATGTTGAAAACTAGCTATATCTAATTCAAACATGGAGCAAAATAATAATAATAAGAATAATGAAAAAAAAAAAGACCAACACACAAAAACATAGGACCAACACACAAAAACATAGAATTTTTGTACAAGTTCACTCTATTGATGCTTTGGTTTGGTCATGTTGTTGCCACTATAGATTTCAGTATGGTTTGATTGTGGAGATTTATAGCCTTGATTTTTTTAGATACAATATAAAGAAGATGCCCCCTCTTTATCATAGCAAATCTAAATTAGCTTAATTTATGATAAAATCTCTAAAACACCCTTAATAAAAATAAATAAAATCATCCAAAATGCCCCGAATATAATAACCTGCAAAGAAAATGCATACTTGTTCACTACTCCATCTCGAAACCGATGCGAGGGAGCTCTCTAGCTCCCTACCAACTTTCTAGGAAACCTTAACATGAAGGACGGCTCATAACTAAATCTTCATAGCACATTTTCTTCGTAGGGCAAAATCCTAGGCTTCACAACTTAACAAAATAAAGCTCATGCACGCCTTAATTTGGTTATAAGTTTGATCAACTAGCCATATAATGTCGACTGAAAAGAAATCCACACAATGCCCATATATGTACATATCTAACACCTAAACTTTGATATTCACATTAATATCACTTTACCTTTGTATGAAAAGGTGTATTTTATTTTTTTTAAGTTAGTAATAGTGGTATTTTTTATTTGATATGAAAGATTTGGGTGTTAGAAATGTAAAAATCAAACTTTAGTTGTTAGATATGTATATTCATAAGAATTTTGTGGTATATATGCATATGACCCAAATAAAAAATAAATGGGATTATGTGTCATCATCATACCTTATTCCTAATAGCTGGGGAGTTGCTACCGAACCAAGTGTCCTGCCTCTCACTTTGGCAATGAGCAAAGCATGAATTTATAAATATCCCATTTTCTTTTGATAGCGAGAACTTTTCCACAATTCCAAGCATTTGATTCCTGAAGTCTATTATAGAAGGAAGATATTAAGAGCAACTTTTGAGTTAATTACTGCAAAAATTAAATTACAAAAGAAAAAAAAATTAATTACCTTGCAGAAATTGGATTTGACTTGTGTTGCATTTCGCATTATCCATCTTACAATCTTCCCAATAGCCTTGTGGATCAGCCACTTTGGTTGCCAGACTTTCTTGAAGCTGAAAACCAAGGGAGAAGACAGAAGCGGTATTTCAGGTTTTTATCATTTCCATTGGCTGACCATTTAGAAAATAAGGAGATTCATAAGGTTTTAAATGACAATTTACGCTTCATTCATAATAAATTCTCACTGGAAAAATGAAGTATTCAGCTTACAATAGTATGTTTTGTAGGATAGTGTTATACCTGCCATACATCATAAGCTGTATTTAATAGAAAAAGAGGAGTCTGAACATGGGAAACCACATTCTGTGGAAAGAAACACTGAAAAGAAACAAGGATGAATAATTATATTTATGAATCTTATGACTTATAACTACATATAACTTCTATAGATGAATAAATTACCAAAGTTGGATTCAAGTGTGAAGTACAGGTCGGTAAGTTCCTTGCCACCCCCTAGTTGTCCAATAAGTTAATGTAGTAAGGAAAGCTTATGAGGTAGTTATGAGAGTAAATGAATACTCTTCATACAAGTTATGAAATCCTTAAAGAACCATAAGTTGTTTTCTAAGCTCTAATAAGCGACTGTATAAGTACCTGTAACTTCACTACCCCTCCAAAGAATGATCTTAAGGTGCGGCGACCCGCCACATCAATACTGTATTGGACAAATAAAGCAGTCATTAGCCGGTTCAGATGATAATTTTCGCAAGAGATAAAGATAAATTTATGAATTATTTAGGAGCTATTTGATTGTCTGCATTATGGTTGTGATGTGAACCAAATGCACTTAATTTTAAAATCCGGGTGCCTAGTTAGATGTTAAAGATGGAATGCAACCAAATTTTTTGATGAATTTGGAACTTGTCCTTTAGCACAAATTTTATTGTGATTTCATTTGACCTCCAACCAAATGCAAAAAAATAATATGCTACTTATGTTTTCCAACAAACCAAATAATTTTAAAGTATTTCAAATACACGATATTTCAATTACACTGTATTCTTTTTTTCACTAATAAAAAAATCTCTTAAACAAAAACAGAAACAAAATATGAAGAAATCTAGGTGGCAAAATATTGAGATATACTTAGCAAATAAATAAACATGTAAGCTATAAATGAGAGTTTCATACGCATCAAGGAACATTCCTGCATCTGCAAGACACTTGACTCTTATGCTTTCCGGAAACAATGCTCGAAATTGATCACAATGGTGTATGGCTGCCATGCCGCCGGCAGAGCAGCCGGTAAGAAGTGCCTGAATACAGACCATGGTGTCACAGAAGGGAGAAAAATACTGAGACAAATCCACTGCAAAAGTGAGGAATTTAACCTGATTGGCATTACGCATTCCCTTCGACATTAACTCTTCCATAGCAGCTAACCAAATGCGATGACCACGGAAAAAAAGCCCTGCTGCCTGAAATGGAGCCAGCCAACTTAGGGATCTAGCGCGATTTGTTAATGACTCTTCATTTCTTTGGGAAAAAAATATTTTTTTAAGGGCATTTACATACATGCCATTCAATTCTTATGTATTTGCATATCTAACACCTAATTTTAATTTTTACATACATACCACCCACCCAAATCTTTTATATCATTTAAAAAATCCAACTATTTTAAATTTTAAAATGTCAAATGCACCATTTCATATATAGGTAAGATGACAAATCTGTAGGAATTGCAGTTTAAGTGTTGGGCTTGTAAATACATAACTACTTAGGCCCCGTTTGGGGCAGCTTAAAAGTGTGGGTGGCTTTTTGAAAACGCCGCCACACCGTTTGGTTAGCACTTATCACCAGCTTATGTAAAACAACTATTTTGAAAATACAAAAGACGCGGACCGCAGGCCTACCTCCGCGGTCCGCATTTTTCGAAATTAATTTTTCGATTTTGCCCCCTCTCTCGTGATTCCTCCTCCTTTTTTTCGCCCTCGTGACTATTCCCTTTCCCTTTTTTGCTTTCGCTCCCGTGACCTAGCCATTCGGTGGCTATTCCCTGCGGGACAACGCCGCACGTGGTTCGAGTTCTTCCGTTTCTACGATATCGCAGTCAGACAAGTTTGTTCAGGGTTCTGGAGTGTCAGATGCAGGTGACATGGGTCGTGATATGCTGCTACATTATAAAGTTAACATTATCATATTTTTTCCTATCATTTTAACATGTTATTTTTTCTTTTTTATGGGCTCTTATTATATTTTGTAGTAGTATGTGCTGGTGCATTTGACTTTTGTATGTGTAACATATTTGTTTGATGTGATCGGATATGTTTTAATTATATAAATATAAATCAACTTTTTGGTATTTTCTTGTCTGAACAGTGATATTTAATTTTGTTGAGAAAAAAATAAATTCTGCTGCACAGATTATTCATTTAATTAAATTTTTTTTTTCCAAATAAGCTGTTTACAAAACGCACTAACCAAACAGCTAAACTGCTTATTCAGAACAGAGGCAGAATGATCAATTTTCCAGAATCAGTTGTTTTCCACAAGCTCCAACCAAACAACTAGACAGCTTTTCCGGATCAGATGTTCATCAGCAGATTATCAGGATAAACTGTTTATCAGCAGAAGCTGGATAAGCTGCAGCTGCCCCAAACAGACCCTTAGTTGTATGCATGTAAATTTTCCTTTTTTTTTAATTAGCTATAAATGCATTTTCCATTAAAGAAGAAGCGTGAAGAAGGATGTCATACGTCCTAAGAAATCACTCATTCTAAGAGTGGTTGCATAAAAACAATGTTTGACTTTAGAGCTTCTCATGAAATATCAACAGTTAAACTAAAAGATGTCTTGATATTTAACTTAACAGTTTTAAGATTTCTTCTAGTTAAGTAACTGACATCCTTGTTAGTGTTTTTAACCAAAAATTACCCATTATGTAGAGGGGATTCTAGAGTTGATCCGTGATTCCTATAATTTCAAGAGGTGGCTTTCATGTAACATTTTGTTATATTTAGATTCAAGAGGTGGTTGTCATAGTGCAACACTTTATTTTATATGACATTTAGTTTCCATCTTTAGGTTGTTGTAAAGTTCATAATTCTGACACTATTTGTAACAGCCTGAACTCTTAACTTATCGAGATATTATCAACTTTGGCTACTAACCTCACTATTTTGTCCAATTATTAGTATTCTTAATCCAAAGTATTCTATAATGCAGAAACTAGATAGAATTCTAGAGGTGGTATGTAGTTCCTATTAAATCAAGAGGTGGCTCTCATCATTTAACATTTTGTTCCATTCAGGATAAGCAGTGGCACTTAATTTTCATATTTAGGCTAGTATAATATTGTAATACTATTTGTAACAGTCCCGACTATCACTCATTTTGATGTTGCCCTTTTTGGCCTAATAACCTCACGATTTTGTACGAATGGTATAACTTTCAATAAGATCTCCCATTCCAGAAGTACTCTCATAAAAACATGCTTAATTTTGAATTTTTTTCAATAAAATTGCAACCATTACAACAAAAAACACTTTTATAATTAAGAATTCAGTTTAATACTACTCAAGAAGTTTCACAACCATACCAGTGATAAAACATCAGATGGACAAAGGAAGAATAAAACATAAAAAAAACTAATACTAACCCTGTCATAGCCTTCGCCAAGGAAAGACGCACCATCACAATAGCGAACCTTAACTCTGTTCCAGTTATAAAAATCTGTATTTTTTAAAAAATTTTAGTTTTGCCATAGATTCTTAAATGGAGAAACTTTAGTTTAAGGTTGAAAAACCCACCTGGGTTTTCCTCAGCTTTATCGCTCAGAATTCCAGTGAATTGTAGCTGCTTCTCCATGTAGTATGATGAACCTCGGTGAGATTTCTTGCGGTAAAGGCATGATTGGATATCATTGCACCAACCTCCTCCCTGACGAACTCATTGAAACCAAAGTAATGTTTTTTTTAGAATAAGACAAATTTGTAAGAAAATATGCTAGGGCATTTACATACATACCACACAAATCTTATTTATTTACATATCTAACACCAAAACATTCATCTTTACAAGCATACCACTCATATCTTTAACATCAAATAAAAAATACCACTCATGCATGGGTTTACGATACCGGTGTGTTATAAATGTAAGTAACAAACTTTGGATGCTAGATATGTAAATACCTAAAATTTGTGTGGTGTCAGGTATGTATGTAAATTACCCAATATGTTAACGTTTTATGCATTATGGGGGAAAAGTGCATCAGATAGTTATAAGTTCATCAACAGTTTCAACATGAAAAGTGATGTAAATGAATTAGAGTTTGAGTTTGTAAAACTGTCTTGTGTTTTTTTTTCTCTTCTAACCTCTAATTGGACAAGCCAACTGTGTGCTCCAGATCCAAACCCACGGTGAAGGTGGTAACCAGGTAAGCTGCCATCCATGCATACTGCATCAATCAAAATGAAGTAATTAGTCGGCAGATGATTGTGAAGTTTAGATAACATTTGTTTATTTATTTTCACTACAAATATCAAATTATAACAATGAAATTGCAAATCATTGTATGTACGTAAATATCTAACTTCTAAACTTTCAATTTTTACATGCATGCAACATCATCTATGCATAAAAAAGTGAGCTTGAGTTCGAACGGTTGCATTTTTGATGTGATATGAAGATTTGGTTGGTATAAATTTTTAAAACTGAAAGTTTAGATTTTGGATATGTAAATATATAAAGAATTGGGTGGCATATATGTAAATGCCCCCAAATGTTGAACAGAACTCCCAACGATAATAGTAGCAGATTGATAGAACAACAACAAAACAGTTTTAAGAGATTCATGTACTGCATCTAAAAAAAAACACCCACTCTATATCATGATTTTTCTTACAAATTCAGATAAAAAACATTTTTTTGCAGGAGTTTCAGAAATTTAGATGTTTGATCTGATCAATTTACAATATAATTGAAATTCATTCTCTAGTTCATTTTCAATACATTTGAAATTCATCAGAGTTGGGCGAATTCGGCTACACTAATGAATTCCCACTACTCTAGTTTGCGTTAAGTGATGCATGGCACCATCATCGATGCCCGTAGCTCATAGTCTGTCAACCACCATCTGTTGCCCCTCGCAGCCCGCTGGCGCTGATTGCTGCTCGAGGCCCGTCGCCCCTCGTTCTATTGATTTCATTTTTCTTCAAATTAAATAAAAAATATAAAATCCTGCATTTATTTTAGTGAATTTCTTTTTCACCAAACCAAACAGCCCTAAAAAATATCATAAATCACTATCACATACGAAAAAAGAAAAATATAGGAAAGCAACAAAACCAGGTAATTCAAAAAGGGAGCAGCTCAATTACAAGCTCCAGTGGCAGCTGCAGCTGGAATTAGAGTGAGAGGGACGAAGAGAGGCGGGAAGCCGACAGGCATCTCATCATCAGAAACCCTCTCCCTCTCCCTCTGCGTCAGATTTAAGTTCTCCAAACCGAGAGCAGATCCCACGAACAACAGAAGAATGAAGCCAGAAACACACAAAGAAGCCATCATGGCTTCCGATGGGATGAAGATGAAGCACAGAGAGAAACTCTTAATTAGAATTATACATAAAGAGAAAACAATGGGAGAAGGGAGTTTAAGAATCTGCGCGGCGGAAGCAATGGCGAGTAAGTTCTACAAAAACGGAAGCGGTTACAGCTAGAGTGTTTACTTTCTTGCAATGAAAATGGAGATTTGTCATTTATGAGAAGAGTAAAGGGTAGAAGGAAAAGGAGGAGGAGGGAAAACGGAAGCGAAGCCGCGCCAACCATTTTTTCTTTTCCTTTTTTATTTGTCGGGCCATTTAAATATCAGTAATACTAAAATATATTCTGCACCGACGGCCAATCATTGATCTCCACGTCTCCCATTGATGATTGGCTGTCCAGAGTACTATTTCCAAATGGAATTTTTTCTCGAGTAATAGAGCTGGAAAAGCTAACATATGTCCCACCTACATTTTATGTATTTAGATACATAACATGCAAATATTTAATATCACATCATAATAAGAATTGAGGCTAGTTTTTCAACTAGAGTGCAAGAGTGCAAGCTTGGGACTTATCTCCAACAATATGGAGGCGTTTTCTTAAATGCACAATTATAAGCCCCATCATCATGCAAGAAGGCTTGTTCAAATCTACCCACTTCAACCAACCAACATGAATTCTTCTATTAATAGCCCCATCTATGTCACCATCGTTCAAACCAACCGACCCGAGATACCTAAATCATTCACACATCTTAATGATTTGATCACCCAAAGTTACATTTTTGTCACTATAGCTAATACTACTAAAATTACAATCCATGTATTCAATTTTAGTTCTACTCTAACGAAGGCTTTTAAACTCCAATGTTGACCTCCATAATTCAAGTTTTTCCCGGGCTTTTTCTCTTTTCTTATCCACGAGTTTCTTATCCACGAGAAGATATCATCAGCAAAAGGCATACACCAAGGTGCATCCTCCTGTAAATGTCCAGTAAAACCATCTATAACTAAAGCAAAGATAGATGGGCTATGTAAGTATCTTTAATAGAAATATTTTTCTTTGCCATGGACAATTTATATGTCTTTTGTTCTCAAGAGACGTTAGAAGTGGGGGAGCTAGCACATACTAAAGCTTTTGATGCACATGCATGCAAATATGAAAACTTTTGACACAATAATAGTGCTAAACTCATCTTTATTATAGGTGCCTCCAAATCATATTTACACATCCATCTCATGCATAATTTTTTTTCCTTTTTTCATTTTTTAAAGTATATTTTTACTGACTTAATAACAACTTTTTTGGGTTTGCATAACAATTGAGGGAGAAAATTATCAATCCAAAATTCATTGCAATTGTTTCACTATTGCTAACATATGTCATGAAGCGATGAAAAATTATAATTTAGAACTTATGGTGAATCTTGCCTTGCTTTGGTATAAATGGTGTCCATAGCAGGTATTAAGAGCAATTATACTGAGATGTAGTGTTTGGTCTTACATGTTAGATCTTTGACTCATGTAGAAAAATAAATACATAAATACACTAGGATTTGCTTAGAAGCTATTGATTTAACAAATGATGAACTTGATGAGTGTTATGGAAATAAGATGACATCAACACAAATCTGTTAGCATTGCAATTGAGAGTGGGAGCCTCTCTTTTGGAATAAGGAATCTTTGGAAAAAGCTCAATAGTTTGATGGCCTATAAAACATATCTTTAGATGGAGCACAATAAATGAGCTTAGATGTGGGGAGAGAGCAACAAAGTTAATTTCCTTTTGTGGATGTCATAATTCGACGTAACGTATTGCGCTATTATGAACATGTTGTTAAGACGGTTTAAAAGCTTATTTGGTTCAGATATTGTTTTAGTTTGACAAATATGTTAAGACGGTCCAAAAGCTCATTTGCGTCAGATATTATTTTAGTTTGATAAATATCGATTTTTGTCAAACTAAAACAATATTTGACGTAAATGAGCTTTTGAACCGTCTTAACAACATGTTCACAATAGTGTAATACGTGACGTCGAATTATGACATCCACACAAAAAAATTTAGGTGGATAAAATTTAACAAATCTCTTATAAAATCTCTGCAATTTGAACATCTTGTTCGTTGCACGCAATACCCATTACCATGATGAAAGAAATGGAACTTGTTAAATTCAAGTTGTACTCCGATAGACGATACAAAGTAACTCAAATAATGGAGCAATTTATCGTTTGATATCATGACCAAATAATCATTGGCGATCGAGCTATGGGGCGAGTTTGTATAACACAAAATAATAATAATAATAATAATAATAATAATAATAATAATAATAATGCCAACACATTCGCGGGAGGGAATATAGTCATTATGTATGCCTACAAAATGTATAAACTAAACATTAATGGAATAAAATTTCCTTCAGAAAAAAGATAAATTAATACATGTCCCAATGGTCTATAATAGCCCAGAGGGCATCTTCCACTAAAACTCAAAAATATGAGAAGAAGAAGACTTAAAACCTTGTAACCCTTTAACCACTATAGAAAATGAGACTATTTCCGACGGCCTAATGACTGTCAGAAACTATATGAAAACCGTTGGTTTTTTATCTTCTTACGACGTAACTATGGCTTTGAGGACGTAGTTAAAATTGTTGTGTGTAATTCTTTATTTTGGAAGTATAAACGTACACACTACTCAATTATTTATGTATTTACATATCTAACATATGAACTATAATTCTTACAGACATACCCCCTTACCTATGCATAAAATACGTGTTTCACTTTTAGAAAGTTATAATCATGATATTTTTGATTTGATATGAAAGATTTGGTTGTTAGAAATATAAAGTTAAAATTTAGGCATTGGATATGTAAATACATAGGAAATGGGTGGTATGTTCCAAAAAAATATATTATGAAAGCATCCAAGACTTTGTTATATACAAATCTAACACCCTCTTTTATTCATTTTTCAAACAGTCACTTAAATATCAAAATTCATGATAAAACACCAATTAAAATTTTTCATTTATTTTTATTTTTTATCAAATTCTCAATGATTTGATCGTGTCACACCTAAAGACATCAGTTCCACAGTTCAAAAATTTTGCCTCATTGCTTGATTTTACACTTGATTGCTTGATAATTTTGTATTTTCTTAAATCGCACTAAACTAACGGTTCAATTTACATAAAAATTTATATGAAAGATTGAATCAAAATTACCTTTGATTTGACTATCTGAAATCGCGATTTGGTGCACCACAAAGAAAAATCCAGGAAATAGGGTTCAGCGTTTGCGAGAGGTGGGAGGAGAGTAAATGAGAAAATTTTCATGTTGGTCCACTATTTAAAGACTTTCGGATGACTTGCGCCGCAAACTCTGACAATTATTTATTACTTAATAATCGACGGGTGTAGTCGTTGGTTGCTATGATATGACAGTCGACTTATAACACAATTGACTATATTTTTTTACGACGATCTATGATCATCTGTTTATAATTTACAATGAAACAGTAGAATTAAATTGTCCGTTTGTCTTCAAAACCCATTGAAAAAGGCTTTTACTAAATAGCTAAGGCTTTAGGAGTTGGAAATTCGTCGAAAATCAAGCTTCCCAAATTCCGTTGATAAACAACTAGAATTCAACTCGATATTTCCGACTCAAGTAAAATCGTCGATTATCCTGTCGGTATTAGTTGTTTTCCCCATAATGTATCATGAGATGAGGGAGTTTATTTGTACGAAACATATCTTGTTCAAGTGGATAAAGGACAACAATTAAAATTAGTTCATATTTTAATACGAAATAATTATCATTGAATACTACTTACTCTTGTGCGCATTACATATACATATTATTACACTATTATTTATAATACTAAATTGTCCTTCACAGAAACACAATTTGGCTAGGAGCAAATGGACCTCCTGCAATAAAAAAAGTTGATTAATGTGTAATTTTGTTAAGAATCAATTATTTTTATCATTCTCTTATTTATTTCATAGCCGTTCTTCAAAATTACAAAGAAAATTAGAGAATTAAATGTATATCTTGAATGCACTAAGTTTAAACCCATCAATTAAGTTCAAGATGAACACACAAGCTTGGTTTAGGACAAACTCATTCGGTTGAGCTCAATGAAAACTCGCCAAATGGATTCAAAGCAAACTACTCATTGGAATTAAGGCTAACCTTCTAGCATGGATTTAACCAAGACTTGGTCACCAAAATCATGAAGAACTTGCCAAATCCGCCAAACATAATGATAGTCAACCAAGCAAAAAAGCTATTCAATGACCTTTACTAGAGCAACCAACGACTTCCGCTCAACTTGATTGATCGAGTACTAGTCAAAATTTCAACATTACATGCCTCCTATATTTTATAGTAACTAATGGGCCTAGCCTTGTATGCATGTGCATATTCTATTTGCATTTCATATTGTGCTCCAACCCTAATCCTTATTTATAAATAGATATGTTCATGGTGATGATTAAGTTTATGCAATTTTGTGCACTTAAGCCTTGATTATCGTTCCATTGAACTTATAGTGAAGTTTCTCCCTACTCTCACTTATTTTATTGAATTATATTGCTCGTGGGATTATTCAACCTTCTTCAAACTAATTATTATGAGCCTTTGAATTAAGCATTAATTTTTTAATGATTGGTTGTCATGTTCACTCATTAATTGCAGGCTCAGTGATGTAAATAGAAAGATTTGTACAATTTGAAAAAAAAACTATAACAAAAGAACAAATAGTCAATTTGAAAAAAAACTTATTGTCAGCATCTTTCAGATATGAATCTATGTGATTCAGAAGGGAATAACTTGTATCAATATCTCAGTTTTAATTCAAACATTAGTTTGGTTCACACTCTACATTCTGAGAAGTATTTATCATTTGAAAAGAGATAAAAAAAAATAGAATTTGTCTAAAAAAATGCTTTAAGAATGTGAGAAAATGCTACTCCTTTAATAGTTATTAAATTGAGCATTTGGGCCATTGCTTTCTCATCCAAGCTTGCTCTTAACAACTCAAGACTAAGATGTTTTCATATTGGCTTTAGAATCTTTAGTGTCAAATGTATCATGCCTTCTATTTTGAACTCTAACATTGACTTCTTTGGCTAAATTATTGCTATGTGGAAACAGAGTTGTGGGGCTCATGCTTCAATTTTTCTGCCTTTTTTTCTTCTTTTAGTCTGACTAAAGTGAAGTTGGTGCACTGCCAAAATCATAATTTTAAGAAAAAATTATATCTAGTTAGTTTTCACATAATATATATGGCATGCTTAATCCTAATTATTTTTTTATTTATTTCCATATTTAATGGTGAATGGAACAAATTTATTCTTGCATATTAGAAAAGGAAAAAATGGTAACAAATATTCATAATTTTTATTTTGTATCCATTCTTATAATATTGAACTCCAAACTAAACATAAAAAAAAAAAAATTAATTTTATGCATCACCAAACACACCAAAACTACATTGAAATCCAACTTGATGTATTATGAGTAAGCAATAAAGTCAAGTAAACTGCACTGATTTCAACAAAAATTATTGACAACATCAATAAGATTCCTCCAATAAACAATATTAAAGAAATAGGCATTTACATACATACCATTCAACTCTTATGTATTTACATATCTAACACCAAACTTTTACTTTTCGCATTTATACCAACCGTACCACGATTTCAACTTTTGAACAGTGAAATACAGCTTTTGTGTATTTATAAGGTGGTATACACATCAAGTTTAGCTGCTAGATATGTAAATACATGGGAAGTAAGTTGCATGTATGTAAATCTTCAGAAAAACAGAGCAGAAACAGCATAAGAAATTACTTAGCATAATGTCAGAATTCATTAATTGGAGCATGAAATGCAATCCCAAACTTTTGCCAACGCTAGTGGGTACCAACTAATGTGATTGATAAATGTCTTAAAAGTTATTGCTAAAATCTTAAATTCGATTCTCGGACACAAAATTATGAACTCCACCTTGCTGATTTTTGGGTGCGCTAAACAAAAATAAGCCAATGGACTCAGCAGGATACAGTCAGCTCGCCGCCACAGGAAGCTCGCCAGAATTTACAATCCTACAAGGGCGTTTTGGGACATCGGACCTGCTGGTTTCCTCCGACTCGATCTTCTTCACCACCTCGATTCCTTCTAACACGTGTCCAAAAACGACGTGGCGGTTGTCGAGCCAAGGAGTCTGTTTTAGACACCAATGGAGGAAGTCAGTACGATGTAGTTCCGTAATAAGGGAAATTTGCAGTAATACCATGCAATTCTTATGGATCCGCATGGCAAAACACTTAATGTTTGATATTTACATTTATAACAACTTGGTGCTATAAACCTATGCATAAAAAAGTGCATTTGACTTTTAAGAACTTGGTAAAAGCGGTATTTTTAATGAGAAGTTAAAGATTTGGGTGTTACGAATGTAAATGTTGAATTTTAGGTGTTAGAGATGTAAATTCATAAGACTTATGTGGTATGTATGTAAATGCCTCTTGGATGAATAGGCTACCTACCTTTGACATGCAAGTTTTCGCAATATTGTTAATATTCAAATTTCAAATTCTAACGCAAATATTGAAATCATGATAGAACTTCAAACTTATATCTTACACTTATATCAAATTCTGAATCGGTTAGATCATGGCATATGAAAATACAAGATTTTGAAAGGAATGAAGTGTCAAAATAGTCCTCTAACTATTTACATTGGGACATTTTCGTCCCAACGTCTATAAAAGTGTCAAATTAGTTCCCAGGCTCGAACTATTTCAGCCTCTATTACAATAGTTCAGGGCAAAATTGACACGTTTCTATATAGTCTGGGACTAAAATGGCTCCCAACAAAAAATCAGTACCATTTTGACACTTCTCACATTTTGATAGTTTGAAAAAAAAAAAAACTTGGTGTTAGTTTTGAAAAACTAATGAAGATTCAATGTCATGTGCGTAAATACCTAGTAAATGAAATGATAAACATCCTAATTTACTTTACTATCTTGAATGTGCCAAAAAAAAGCGATAAGAATAAAGCATAACCGAGGATTCCCTGCTCAATAACGTGATAAAGGTGATGGTATAAAAGAAGAGGGCAGGGGTTTCAATGGTATAATTTTACATACATACCACCCAATTCCTATGTATTTACATATCTGACATCTAAACTTTATTTTTTACATTTTTACCAAAAGAATTCTTTATATCATATAAAAAATATCACCATTTTAACTTTTAAAAAGTGAAAACTGTTCATGCATAGGTAACGTGCATGCATGTAAAAATTGAAGTTTAGGTGTTAGATATGTAAATACATAGGAATTAAGTGGAATGTATGTAAATCTTCCTTAAAAAAAAGTAGAAAATAAGATTCTGGTAAGCAGAGTTTATATTATCACAAATGGTAACTGTAGACATTTAAATCACCAGAAATTATAGAGAGATACCTTCACTGTGCATATAAAAAATTGGCTTCCATTAGTACCAGGGCCTGCATTAGCCATGCTCAAGACTCCAGGTCCAATATGCTTCACTGGAAGAACCAAATGCTATATCAGTGCAAGAAGTAAAGCAAACTACAACCTACTTCCAAATTAATATCATCTTTACTAAAATAAGAAATTTATATATGAAATACTCAAATTTAGGTCAAAGTAAGATTGTACAAGGCGGCAAGACCTAAGAAAATTGGACCAGATTGATATATAGATAGTAAGATAGAGTTAGACTACTATTCCGTTTTTAATCATTTGGACACTTAATTTCACCTCTTTGAAGCATTCATACACCTCCTTTTGAATAATTGGAATTTAAAATATCATGCTCATTTTTCAAATCCTAATATGCCAAATTTAAAAAGGTAATAAATGTTTCAATACTTAAACAATAAAAAATAAAGATGAATGGTGTAAGATCTATAAGGATAAGGGGGCATATTTATGGAATATTTGAAGTAGATTTAAGCAATGTTTGAGTAAGGTTATAGCAAACTCAGGCAAGGCTCGAGCAAATTTGAAACCAAGTTTGAAGGAACTATGTTCAAAAAAGAAGATTTAAATAAAAATCTTATAAAGTTTGAACAATATGTAAAACAAGTAAAACTAGTTCTATTCTAACCATTTGAATGAGATTCGACCTCATTTTCAAAACATGTTAAAAATGTTCTAGAATGGTTAGAACAAGTCTTGAACATGGTTTCAGACCAAATTTGAACGTGTTTGAAAATAAATTCAACTTAAGTTTGAATAAGCATATGATACAACATCATTCAAACTTTATGATTCAAAAAAGCATTCAATCTCCATGAAAATTGCCTCAATTCATTACACAATTATTTGGATGATTTCAATATTACATAATTGCTTCGATAATATGATACAGCAACATTCAATATTCAAAAGCATTTACCCATAAATGTCGGGGTCCCCATTAAACTATGTTGTTTAATCCAACTTAACCATTGTGGTTTTCTTATCGCAGGAAATAAAAAAATATTGAAATAAGGATGGTAAAATTGGCACTGAGTGGCCAATTATGGCGATTAAGGGGCATATAAAGTTATATATATATATATATATTGATGCAGTCACACATAGATATATTAGCACATAAATGCATTAAATATTATAAAGATCATGAACATAAGAATAATTTAAATCATGTGGAACATTCATAACATGTAATATTATTATAATATGAAGTTCTAATGTCATTTGTTATATTAATATGCATTTTGAACTACGCATTTTTATAATTTATATTGTGTCCTATATATTATTTTTTACGCTTAAATAAGTATCGATTATCCATTGAATTTATATGTTAAGATCAAGTGGTTAACTTTTTTTAGCAGATTCCACCAGATTGATTAGTAAACCATCACTAAAAGAGTATATCATTCAACAATTATTATTACTAGATGCAATATTTCTGTTTAAGATATAATTCTTTGTTTGGACTTCCGTTGGATTTTGGTTTAGTTATTACATTTGTAGTTGGTTTTCTTCTTTCTTTTCCATTAGTTGATATTTTGTTTTCTTTGATAAAATATAATTAAAGGTTCTATTGATGCAACAAAATATTAGTTCTTACATTTATGTACATACATGTTCTCGTACACATAATCATTATGGATACTTTTGCCTTAAATAAAAAAAATGTATTATTTTGTCAGGACTCTTGGGGCCTATCTCATGAGTTGAGACCAAATTTCATCATCGAGTTTTGTATTGTCAGAATATACCAGCTTCCAGATGCAAAGCTCAAAATGTTGCAAACTTATTTTTGAAC
This sequence comes from Phalaenopsis equestris, assembly GCF_001263595.1. Lineage (NCBI taxonomy): Eukaryota > Viridiplantae > Streptophyta > Magnoliopsida > Asparagales > Orchidaceae > Phalaenopsis > Phalaenopsis equestris. Next base: position 1,201,214 of record NW_018165201.1, on the reverse strand, counting down.
CTCATCTCTTCTCATGTCAATCGTCAATATAAGGAAACTTTGAACTTCAATACCACAATGAAATTCAACCCAAAAATGCAATCCAACATGAATCATGGATTATAAATGGGTCAGCCCAACCGAATCTTAGTTCTAATCCACTTAGAAGATCAATGTTAGGGCAGGGCAGGGCCAAAAGGAACCAACTTTTACCTGATGATAGACTTATGCAATCAGCGCTGATAATACTTAAATTGGCTATGCTAGAGAAAAAAAAAGCATAAATTATAAAAACATACTTTAAGATAATACAAAGCAATTCTGATGCATTTCTTATGGATGCTAAAAAAAATGTAAAGGAACATATTGGTGGATCCCAATGAGGCATCTGAGAGAAAATAGAGAAGTTATTTAAATGCCGCCAAAAGACAAACAAAGAACTATATCAAATCTAAATAATGTCCTAAACCAAAATTGGCATGATAAAGTACAAATAAGTGAGAGTAAATTAAGAGGAAAATGTGCCCGTGTCTAAGTAAATGGGCAGCATAATCTAAATAAAAGATGTAGAAATTAAGGACCGGATAAATTAAGTGTTTACAATTAAAGTTCTCATCATCAAATTGTCGTCCATAAATACTTTTTCCTCCGGTTCCCTGCAAAAGATCCAAACAGATAGCTTTTAGCTGGCATAACTACCTTAACAACGCCACATATGGCAAAAAGATCTCATTAAACTAACATTCCAAAACTATTCCTCCCATGAAGACATTTAAATAAGAAACAACAGCATACAATCAATTTACATAATTAAAGTTGTGAAACAAGCTATTTGTCTGTTGGAAGCAAAAACAAAGAGTGGTGCTGAAAATATGCATCAAATCATGTTGGAATATAAAAAAAGACTTCTTCGTTAATCTTTTATGGCTATTTTAACTTTATTTTAAGAAAAATTTTGATGTGTCATTTAAATAATGACAAAGTTCAAACACATTATAAATGAATGAAAAAAACAATCACTTAATCACAGTGAATTCCATTTCAAGGCATAAATACGCCAGCCAAAATTAGAAACATGATACAAAAACATCTTCCACGAACATTCATCACTTCATTCAGAAAAATATTAAAGTTCTTCTAAAGAAGTTGCAAAAACAGCTGAAGGAACTTTTGGTTTGGTGAAACTTAGAAATTAACTGTTCACATGTAAAGTAACTTCTCTTTTGCATTGTAATAGAACATTTTTAGTTTATTTTCTACACAGATTTACTGCTGCATTTACCTCGCATTAGTTTTTAATATACAGTACATAAACTTAAAATAATCCCTTGATTATTTGCAGGGGTCATTTTAGTCCCATAGTCTATAAAGTATTTAGTCCCAAACCTCTATTAAATAGTCCAACAAAGACTATTTCAGCCGCAATTTAAAAAAATCTAGAGACAAATTTTACAAATTTATACTCTGGGACTCAAACGATCCATTAAATAGTTAGATGATTATTATGACACTTTACTCCAGTACATAATATGCATGGAAAAAAAATGCTGCATTTGCTTTGCAGCGTTTGTCAAAAATTGCCCTTTATTTGCAGCGAAGTAAGAAAACACTAAGTTAAACCTTACATTGCCACGCTCAAAGTCTCCTCCTTGAATCATGAATTCCTTAATAACACGATGAAAGGAGCTTCCTTTATAGCCAAAACCTTTCTCTCCTGTATGCAAAAGACCAACTAGTTATCAAAAAAAAAAAAAATGACAATACAGATGACAATACAGACGAATATGGCCTTTGGAAGAGCAATAACAGTAGGAAGTCTCACCAGTGCATAGGGAACGGAAATTCTCAACCGTTATAGGAACATCATCTCCAAAGAGACCAATTACAATCCTACCCGAAGTCTCGCCACCAATTTCTATATCAAAGAAGCACTTATGGGTTACCTTAGCCTGAAGCTCAAGAACCTGGGAAAACAGGCAAACCATGTTGAAGACTTAAATAACAATTATGAGGATAGAGAAATTGAAAAAACAAAAGAACATACATTCTGTCATATATCTAAGAGAGCCTTTACAGTGTACAATGATAAGGTATTTATACAGGATAACAAAAGAACATACATTCTGTCATATATCTAAGCGAGCCTTTACAGTGTACAATGATGAGGTATTTATACAGGATAGCAAAAACGGGAAGGACTAGAAAGGTCATAGCACTTTTTGAATCAAACGGTTACTATGAGATTACACTGTTCAAGATCAAATGTGATCTGGGGACCTTAGTATGGGTGGTTAGACTGCTGTCCATGTTGACAAAGAAAAGAAAGTGATTAATCTTTATCATGGCTATGAGAGCCTGATGTCTGTTGATGGGAAGCTATTTGATGAAGACATCTGCAATTTGATCTTGGATCATGATGTGATGACAATGATCTCATTGGATTTTATGAGGTCTCTGATAAAGTGATAGTCTACTCCTATGCATTTCATTCTGGCATGAAATGCTGGGTGGTGGGTAGAAGTTTCGCAGAGATGTTGTAATATATTAAGGTGGGTTAATTGCGTGAAATGTCAAATTTTTGAAGTAGACAGAGCCATATGATTTCTGTAGTGGCAGTCGCAAGAGCCCGATACTCTACTTCGGTTGAGGAATATGCTACAGTTTGTTCTTTCTTGGGTGCCAAGAAGATGATTGTGTCCTCAAGTAAAGAGTAGTAACCAGTGGAAGATGTCTTGTCGGTCGGATTGCCAATATAGTCAAAGTCAACATATGAGCGGAGAATAAGGGGTGTGTTGTTGGTCAGAATAACATGTGAGACAATCCCTTTGAGGTAATGAAGGGCTCGATTAAGGGGTAGGGAGTGGAGGAAAGGTTCGTGCATATGTTGGCCGAGATGGTTGATTGCATGGGTGATATCCAGGCAAGTGATAATAAAGAATTACAAAGATCCTATGAGATGGAGAAATTGAGGAGGATCTGAGAATGGTAGAGAGAAGTCGGTGTGGTGATGTTTGGTTGGTAAAGGTGGAGAATGGACTTGCAAGGGATCGTACCTGAGGTTTGCAGAATGTTAGTGAGATAATCGGGTTGATGAATGAAGTAGCGTTGTAGGGTGGATTGAATTTGGAGTCCTAGGAATTGAGAGATGTCGCCCGGATGTTTAAGGCTGAAGGTTGTGCAAAGGCTGCGAATAAGATTAGTAACAGTGGGTTTGTGGTTGTCAGTGATGAATATATCATCGACGTAGAAGAGGAAGAAGAAGTGAGTATAGTTATGGTGGTATAGAAAAGATGGGGCTATGGAACTCATTCATCTTCTCGGTCGATGAGTTTCAAACGTGCATCCTGATGAAACCACCGGTGCAAACGAGGGGATTAGTACAACCCCGTCTTTTGAATTTTTGGCCCAAGAAAAGAAAATGTACATTTTACTCTTGAATTCATAGGGGAAAATCGCAAAAAGCCACCTAACCTAGCCGACTTCTCTCTATGCACAAAAAACCTAACATAAATTCTCTAACACAGACCTAGGGGCTCTAGAACAAGAAAAACAAGAGTTTAGAAGACTTTCACCTTCGCGATGGTTTGATCAAAGCCTTCTCCTTGCTTGTCCAAGCGCCGACGTTGCTCTGGGGAACTTCGCTCCGCTCCTTCCCCAAAGAGTGAGGAAGCTCTCCTCTACAAGGAGAGGTGAAGCTCTCCTTGCTCCTCCAAGAGATTCCCCCACACGCTCAAGAGAAATGCTGGAGGAAGAAGGAGGAGGTAGTGCAAGAGAAAATTTTGGTGAAAGAAGGAAGAGTGAGGGCTCAAGGTAAGGAGGAAAAAGCTTCCCTTTACTCCTTGCCAAAAACTCCTCTCCAGCTCTCCAACCAAGCTTCTCCTTTCTCAATAACTCTCCACCTCAAGAAGCTAGCAAAAAAAACTCCAAGCCCAAAGAACTCTCCGGAGAAGAAGATGATGAGGAGGAAGAAGAAGAATTCTTCTCACCTTGCCAAAAGCTTCTCCAGACTTTTCTTTAGCCTCTAGAGAAGAAGCTCCAACCTTGGTCGAAGATCCCAAGCCCCCTCTTCAAGAAATCAGTGTAAGTGGCAGGAAAATGGAGGAAGAAGAAAAATAAGAGTAGAAAGAGAACCCTAGCTCCCAAAATCCCCAAATCTGATCTCCTCCAGCCTTTTTTGGTTTCCCCCTCTTTTTGTGAGGCTCAAGCCTCACTCCATCCAAAAAATCGGCCTCAAGGGCCCACAAAAATCGGGATCAGAAAATAGGCTGGCGCCTAGGCGTTGGATCCTAGCTCTTAGACGTTGGGTTGGGCGCTTACTTTCTGATCGCTCGGGTTTGTAGTTATTTTTGGGCTGTTTCGGGCGTTTAGACTCCCGAGATTGGTGTTGGGGCGTTGGGGCGTTGCGTCTGGCGCCTAGGCGCTAGAGCCTGACACCGGGTTTCCAGGGGCTCAGTTTTGTGCTCCTGGCCTATTTCAGGGCCTAACGTTGGGGTGCCAGAACCTAACATAGGAGTGTCAGTCTGCCACGAAAACCTCAATTTTCGCTGAAATCGTCTGGCAAAAGGATTTGATTTTCCATAAGCTATGAGGAATCAAATATGACTAAAATATAGTCTCATAATTTCGAAGATAAGCTGTCTTATGGGCCTAGCATTAAGGATTTCAATGCCAATGGGCAGCTCAAATGATCGTGCAGGTATGACATTCTAAACCCTAATCTCCCCAGAAACTCCCAAGGGAAGGTTTAACAAATTTCTTTGACCACGGGAGGCTTCAAATAGGCGGAGTAAGATTTTCAAACATTAGAATAGACATCAGACATATCTCATATCATAATTGATGCCACTAAATGGTAGACATTTGGTGGACTCTCCAAGGCAAGGTTGAATCATCACAAACCTAGTTTAGTGCCCCAAACACACGCTAGGGAGCCTAGATGGATGTCTTGAGCTACGGGACACTACGATGAACAGTAAATAGTTTTGAGTCATTCAAGTGGACATTCTACACGTGTGACATCAAAAATTGATGCAAACAAGAAGCCATCATCCAGAAGAACCACAGTGGCGATTGTCGACCATTTTGGCACAAATAAAACTCTCGCACTCTTGAGCGAACATTTTTTTTGGCCCCGACTAACATGAGATGTAGAGAAACATGTCCGACAATGTAAGATTTGTCATACAGTCAAAATATGCAGCCAAAAACAAGATTATACACACCTTCACCAGTCCCTAAAGCGCCCTGGGTGAATGTGAACATGAACTTTATTGTAGGACTTCCATGCACACAAAGTAATAAAGATTTTGTCATGATAGCAGTTGATTATTTCTCAAAATTGACGCATTTCGTTGCCTGCCACCGAACATTAGATGAACCTCATATTGCCGATTTGTACTTCCGCGAAATCATTCGACTTCATGGTATTCCCAGGACTATTACTTCTGATCATGACGTTAAACTTTTGAGCCACTTTCGGCGAACCCTCTGGAGCAAATTAGGCACTAAACTCCAATTTAGATTTGCAGCACATCCTCAACTAGATGGTGAATCTTCTTCGATGCTTCGTAGGGAAAAAACATCAAATAATGGGATCTCGTCGTCGCTCAAGCCCAATTTGCTTATAATAGATTAACAAACCAGACCATTTGAAATTGTGTGCGGTTGAAACTCGATCACACCCCTTGAGTTGGTCCCAGTTCTACCCCCACAGTGAGGATGCTACAGAACGTGCTTACCAAATTCAGCAAATCTACAAGAAAGTTGGAAAGCAACTTTAAGCAAAACCACAAATATCAAGCACAGGCTAACAAATCCCAAAAAAAAAAAGTATACTTTAAAGAAGAAGACCTCGTCTGGATCCACCTTAAGGAGTGATTTCCCGTAGGATCACGAGTGACTCAAACTCCGAGAGGACAGACCTTTCTACATACTTACAAAACTCATTGATAATGCTTACAAAATTGACCTACCAGGCGACTCCAAAATTTCGGTTGCATTCAATGTTGTGGATCTCACCACATACTACAAGGAACCTGAAGCTTCGACAACTGATGTTGAAGCCCCCCAACTCCGAGAGTGTGACGTGGGGCTAGTTGCTTGTAGTCTGTTGGACCGAAAAAAATAGGGAGTTGGTCCAGCTTTCACCCTGGACCAGACCGGTCCAGTATATTAATTCGCACATGTCTCCTTCTCTAATGCCCAATTTTTTCACTCCAATTTCCCTGCCACCGTGCCCTATTCACCCGCATCCTCTCCTAGCCGTTGCAAACCCTTCCTTTCCTTTACCCCCTTCCTTCCCAAGATCTTACCTTTGTTGTCTCCCTTTCCTCCCCTATTTATACATGTTATCTTCTTAGGTCAAATTAGTCTTTATTGTTAATTTTTTGTTCCAGTGGTCTTACTGATGTTCTCCCTCATTCAAGGTTGTATCCTTTGGCGAAGTTGTGTTGCAGTTGTATCTCGCCAAGGTGTTGTGTATCCCTGCTCTGAGCCATCCTCCCGGTATCTCCCTTGTCCTTGTAGAACTCCTAATCCTCCAGTTGGTCGTTCGACCTTCATTCGGACTCCCTCTACCCGGTACAGACGAGCCACCGCACTCCTCCAGGCTATCACGTCACCCTCCTACGCCACCTCCCTCCATTTTCATGCCTCCACTTCTCTTCCAAGTTGCCGCACCGCTTCTTCTACGCCACATCCTTCCTCTGTCACGCCTCCTAGTCTCCTCGGCAGATCGCTGCCCCCTCTAGGTCCCCTCCAACACTCCATTCAGCCATTGCTAAGCTGCTTCTACACACTTTTTGTCGACCCCCGGGTTTGCCACCTCCATCAGTGTTCGACTAGCAGTCGTCAGCTCCCCCTAGCCCTGCTCCAACAGTTTCCAGCCGCCTACCAGAGCGGTTGCATCATATTCGCCGCATTCCAGGACTGTTTCTACCTCATGCTGAGGCTATTTCTGTATTCAATATTCGTTTATTGTTTGTGTTATTTTGTTTACTGTTTATGTGTTTTTCGTTTGTTGTTTATCCGTTAATATTTGAAAAGAATCATCACTGTACTCGTCTCTAAAATTCAATAATAAAATTTGTCAAGTTTGAGTCGTAGTTTGGGTTAAATCCCGTATCAGTGGGCTTACGAGATGTTGATGCCAAAGAGTGGTGGTAATTGCAGATCAAAAGGCTATATGAGGGGAGGCGGGAATGGACTAGAGTGCACTATGTTTGTGTCAACGAAGGAGAACGAGTTCTTTTTCTAAGCCTGGATGCATAAATAATTGACATAAAAAATGAGAAGGCAAATGTAATTTGAAAAGCGGATTGCAAATTGTGAGCAGTTTGCAAGCATGGATAATTCGAAATACAATTAGCATACGTCATGGGGTGGGTAGAATGCCTCATCCTTCATGGGAGATAGGGATCAATTGGTACTAGCCCTTAGTGACTGACTTAGTCAAATCAAGAGTGAAGGGGTATATTGCTACAAATGATCCAAGCAAGATATGAGATGGTCAAAGGCTCTAGAGTTGAGAATCTAGTTAAAGTCGGGATGGGGTTCGGCGGAGAGCAAGGTCGCAAAAAAGTCTGAGTGGGTTTTTATTGAAGACTCGAGTGATGCGAGCAATCTACAGCTGATTGTATGACTTTGATCTGATAGGTGCTTTGTGAGTTCTTAGACTTGTTTGTATACCTAAAATGATTCTAACTCTATCTTCCTCTGGATCTCGAGTTGCCTCATTGTTGATGACTAGGATTTATGGTGTCTCGTGGTTGTTGACTAGGATTGGTGGTAAGAACAATGTAAGAGGAATTGAGCTTGCTTGCTTTTGCAGTGTTGGCAACCATATTGACTTCCTCATTGCACGGGAATGAGTAAAGGACATCCAAACTGATCGGAGTTAGAGTGTGCTAGATGGAGCCCGGTTTGCGACCCCAGCTCCCGCTCTTGCTTCATTCCAGTTTCGCGAATCGGCGTCAACCCTCTGTCGCGATACCAGTTCCCACCTCTATCAGTTTCACAAACCGATGCCTGCTTTTGCCTCTTCTTCGTGATATAAGGGATCCTGCCCCATCCTTCGGTGATTTTGATCACGAGACTGGTGACGAGGAAGTAACTACACGCGGTTTGCTTCTTCCTGGCTTATGGCAAAAAAGAGTTCTTCCTTTGTGTTGTTTCAGTGACAGAATGCAAGGCTTATCTCTCCATTTTGGGCGTTTTCTCTTGTGGTTCTCGGGTAGAGTGAAGGAGATAGAGAAGGAGAATGAAGGAGATGAGAGATTTCTCTTGTAATTGTCGAAACGATCAACTGGTGTAAATTCTTCACGTAGTAAAATCCTCTGCAACTCTGTGGACGCATGCAATTTGTTGAACCACGTAAATCTGTGTGTTCTGCTGTGTATTGTTTGACAGTAAGAGGTACAAGACTAGACTTGTTGTAAAAGGATTTCAGCAAAAATATGGTATTGATTATTCAGAGATTTTCTCTCCTATGGCGAAGCTTACAACTATCAGAATAGTACTGTCTATGGTGGCTACTGAAGATCTATTCCTTGAGTGGACCATCTACATGGGGAACTTGAAGAAAACATCTACATGCACCAAATTCCTTGAGTGGTTAGATGTGAAGACAGTCTTTCTTCATGGGGAACTTGAAGAAAACATCTACATGCACCAACCTAAAGGGTTTATAGTACAGATAAAGGAAAATTCAGTTTGCAGATTGAAGAAGAACTTGTATGGTTTGAAGCAAGCTCCTAAACAGTGGTACCAAAAATTTGATAATTTCATGCACGGTGCAAGGTACAGCAGATGTCAGACAGATCATCATTGCTATGTCAGGTATTTTGACTATTTTGACAATTCTTATATCCTTATATCATCCTACTATTGTATGTGAATGATATACTTATTGCAGAGGCTAGTACTGCTGAGATTAATAATCTGAAGGAGCCTAAGCGTGATATTTGGTTCTTGACTCAAATCTCCTTTAAATTTAAAAGTTGCAAAACAAATCCTTGGCATGAGAATTGTCAAAGATAGAGTCAGAGACACGTTGAGACTCTCTCGGGCTGAGTATGTGAAAAAGGTACTTAACAGATTCAATATGGATAAGGCCAAACCAGTTGACACACCATTGGGCAGTCAATTCAGACTCAGCAAGAATCAATCATCCAAGTCAGATGAGGAACGGGACCATATGAGTAAGATTCCTTATGTTTCAGTTATTGATTCACTTATGTATGTTATGGTTTGCACCAAACTAGATATTGCTCATGCAGTGAGAGTTGTTAGCAGATACATGAGTAATCCAAGAAAGAAACATTGGAAAGCAGTGAAGTGGATCTTGAGGTACCTAAGAGGCTCTTCAGAAACTTGCTTGTGTTTCTCAGTAAAAAGTTCAGAGGTACAAAGCTATGTTGATGTTGATTTAGCTTGAGACATTAATGTCAGAAGAAGTACTACGGACTATATTTATACTCTTGGTGGCACAGCAGTGTCATGGAGCTCTAATCTGCAGAAGACAGTGTCGTTGTCTACCACAGAAACTGAGTATATAGCAGAGTCAGAGGTTGCAAATGGCTACAGGGCTTCTTAGAAGAATTGGGCAAGAAGAATCAGAAGGGCATTCCCTACAATGACAGTCAGAGTGCCATATTCCTTGCCAGGAATCTAGCATTTCAGTCCAGGACCAAGCACATTCAGATCACGTATCACTTTATACGATTATTATGAATGACAGACAGTTGTTGCTTGAGAAAATTTGTGGAAGTCATAACCATGTTTATATGCTGACAAAAAGTGTTACTCTTGAGAAATTGAAGTTGTGTGCAACTTCAGTTGGTCTTCTACCTTGAATACAGAGTCTTGAGTTGCAGAGGCGGAGGATATTACGTTTGAAGAAAAGCGCGAAGTCGCCAGTGGATGATATGAGTTTGAGGAAAAAAACGTTGTAGTTTGTATATTGGTCTCAATGTGGGAGAATTGTTGGATAGAGCCCGGTTCGCAACCCTAGCTCCCGCTCCCGCCTTCCCGCCCGCTCCTTTCCCGTTTCGCAAATCGGTACCATCCCTCTGTCGCGATACCTGTTCCCGTCTCTGTCAGATTCACGAACCGACGCCTGCTTCTGCCTCTTCTTCCCGATATAAGGGATCCTGTCCTTCGGTGATTTTGATCGTGAGACTGGTGACGAGGAAGTAGCTACAGGCGGTTTGTTTCTTCCTAGCTTACGGCAAAAAGGTGTTCTTCCTTTGTGTTTTTCGGTGACTGAACGCAAGGCTTATCTCTCCATTTTGGGTGTTTTCTCTTGTGGTTCTCGGGTAGAGTGAAGAAGATAGAGAAGGAGAGTGAAGGAGAGGAGAGATTTCTCTTGCAATTGTTGAAACGATCAACATGCGTAAATTTTTCAAGTAGTAAAATCCTCTGCAACTTCGTGGATATAGACAATTTGTCGAACCATGTAAATCTGTGTGTTCCGCAGTGTACTATTTTATGGTGTGAATTTTATCGTTCCAATTTTTTCGCTTTATTCGTTGATCATTCTTCTATTTTTCTATATACCACAACAGAGTGGTTCAGATGGCAAGCTTAGTTGCATCATATGCAAGCGGAAATCCATTGAGGGTGTATAAGAGAGCGACTTCATGCTCTAGACAGCCACCAACTACGTATGTTGTAAATGAGTTCTTTGATTTGAGTAAGGTAATGTGCCTTTATGCTTGTCCCCATTGTGATATTATGTAATTCATTTTTGAGTTTAATTATTCGTGACCAGGGATTGCAATTGTTTTTCAAGTGTCGTCCAAACGGCGGAAGTACTGGGAAGATAGAGTAAATATGCAGAAATGGATGCAGAGATAGTGGATAAAAAAGCGTCCATGAGGTTTTCATCTATGAGCTGCCAAATGCTGTAATTTGGGTTTGGAATAGTTTGTCCTGCTTCAATGGTAGTGAATCTGGGAAGAAATTGATCGTTCCTTTCAAGGAAGAAAGTGAATCCTTTTGCAGTGATTACTTTGAGCATTTGTGCTTTCAAAATGAGATAACTCTCGTTGGTAAGGCGTGTATTAAAGATGATTTTGATGTGTGCCATGAGAAATTTGATGGAGGAAGGAATAGTAACTTCGGCCATTTTGAGCAGAAACAAACTTGATGGTTGGCTTAAAGTTCTGTGGTGACATTCGGAACAGATTACAACGTTGAGAAAAAAAAAAAAAAAAAAAAAAAAAAAAACGTTAGACAACTTCGAGACACATAATGAAGAAAGAGCTGCTAGCAAGCGCATTCAAAGAAAAGCTGCTATTAGAAACAACACGCGATGATTCAAAGGTAACAATAGGGTTCCTTCCAGGTTGAGATCAAGCAAGATCGACACCGCAGGGCCACGAATCGGCACCAAAATAAGCTCGAATGGCTAAAATTAGTCTCTCTTTCATAAAAATCATATCACACATTAATCATTAATCCGAATTTTCAAAGAACCGATCCTCTTACCTTAGTATCTGAAGAGTTTGCAGCTGCGGCGCAGATCATTCTCCGTTGTCTGGCAATAACCTTCTCCCTTGGATAAATCGTCATCCTCAAATTAGGATGGATGGTTCCGGCGGTGCTTGCTTCCCTGAAGCGTAGCGATAGAATCGAAGCACTGCAAAGCGCCAATGGTTTACGGCGCACATTGAGAGCGTTGGAGGCAAAGCTCCCCTGAAAGCATAAAGAATAGTGAGCTTAGCTAGTCAAGAGGTAAACGACTTCTCTCTCAAATGAATCAGAGAGCGACCTGCACAGCAGAAGCAGATAAGCAGGATGCCATGGCGGCGGCGGCGGTGGAGGAGGAGGGGATAATATTCTTCTGGGGTGAAGGAGAAAGGATAGCGAGGAGGGCTTTCCGGAGGTGTGTAAACCAGCCTAACACGAGAGAGCCGGAGGAGGGCAGTCCAAAGAAGAAATATTACATCAGTACTACCACCCACGTAAAAATAACGTGCGTAGCCAATCAAAACACGTCACGACATCGCGCACGGCAGAGTAAAAAAAACGGCGCAGTAACACGGGGAATATTCTCTCATATGTTATTCATGTGTTATTGCGTGTTATTCATGTGTTATTGTGTGTTATTCATGTGTTATTGTGTTATTATAACACCAAGAATATTCTCAAGATACAATAACACATGAATAACACACAATAACACTTGAATAAAACGGGAAATATTCTCGATAGAGAAAAAAACGGCGCAGTAACGCGGGGGAATATTCTCTCGTGTGTTATTCATGTGTTATTGTGTGTTATTCATGTGTTATTGTATCCTGGGAATATTCCTGGTGTTATAATAACACAATAACACATGAATAACACATGAATAACACACAATAACACATGAATAACACGGGGGGAAATATTCCCCGTGTTACTGCGCCGTTTTTTTTCTGCGTCGCGAGGGATATCGTGACGTGATTTCATTGGGTACGCACGTTACTCTACGTGCGTAGTACTGATGTAATATTTTTTCCAGTCAAAACGGCTCGTTGTTCGCGAACACTAGGCTAGTGTTGAGCTTCTGTTCGGTTGTTTTGCTAACACGGTTTTTCTTTACTGCTCATTTTGGCCTGATATACTATTAATCAATTATATATATATTTTTGCTGAATAGTATTTTTAAAAAATTAATTTTGTAGAAGGCTAAATAAATTTATAATCAATTAAAAGTATTAATGAAGAAAATAGATTAAAAATTATTAATTTAGATTCAAATGATATTTTAAATCTTGCTCCAATCCTTAACAGCATATGACTACGTGATTAAGATTGTCAAAACAATTCTTTGTTCGTGAACCGCTCGTGTTCATCTCGCTAAGCAAACAAGTCGAACACAAACACACTTTTGTGTTCGGCTCATTTACACCCCTAGAGCCGAGGCTAATATTAGGCTCCTTAAAAACTAAAATTATGAATGTTGGTTTTAGGCTCCTTTATTTTTCTAACATTGAAATTATATTTGTGTTCGGCTTATTTGCTTAGCGAGCCAAACACGAGTTATTCACGAACAAAAAGTCATTTTGACAACCTTAATCACGTAGTCATATGATGTTAAGAATTAGGACAAGATTTTAATCTTATTGTTTATATTAAAACAACATTTAAAAATAATTTAATATATTTTTACTTTATTTTTTTAATTAATAATTTTAATTGATTATAAATCTTTATAGCCTTGCACTAAATTAATTTTTTTTAAAAAATACTAATTGATGAGTATTATCCGAGTCAAAACGAGTCGAACACGGACGAACAAAGTTTTGTTCATGTTCAACTAGTTTTTATATCAAGCACAACAAAATTGTTCGTGTTCGGCTCGATAACTTAGCGAATGAATGGAATACAAGTTTCTTGACAAGCCGAACACTAGTTATTCACGACCAACGAGCCGTTTTGACAGCTCTATACGTGGTGACACCTAGAGGCTAGAGGTTGTTTGGTGAGTAATGAATAGGATTTACTTCATGGGAGAACTCTATTCAATTTAAATTTAGTAAATTAAAAGATAATTAATTCTATAAATTATTTGTCATAATAATCATTAAATTTATGGGGTGTTTGGTGGCACACTATTTAGAGGATTTAGATGGATTTAACTTAAATCCCGTCAAACATTAAAAAAATAGGAAGTAAATCCAACGTTATGTTACATTAAAACTTTTTGTGTTCCGTTAAATTTCTCGCGTTCTGCTAACTTTAAGATGTAAATTTGGATTTATTAAAATTAACAATAAGGTGGATTTAAGGGATGTGACCTCTTGAAGTTATTCTCAAATGAATACTCTCCAGACTCTAACCTATAGCTATCAATGCAAATTTGATAATGAAAATTATTATTGTACTCCCAAAAAATAAATAATTTTCATGAATCCCAAAGGAATCCAATGGCCTCGGATGAAGTGAACTGGTTAGATAGGACCCACTAGGAAAATAACCAGAACAGAGTCCCAATAGCCAGCGAATAATCAAAGGTCGGAAGAAACCGAAAACCCCCCCCAGTCCTAAGCTAACCGGGAACAGAGACAGGGTGGCTCAAGCAGTCGAGGACCCCTAGAGAGTTGAGGTGACCAATGGTACTTATTCCCACCAGATGATTTTCCCGACGGACGAAACAACACTATATGTTCGCCTTCAGAGGATCAACCGACCAGTTGGACCCGAATTGTCAGCTGACTAAAAGAGCCAACTCTGACAGTTTGTCGATATGCACGACCACCTCATCCTATTCACTCGACTTATTGGGCTAAAGATCAAATTAAGCCACTAGGATTACCAGGGTGAAATACTCGAAATACCCTGTACAACCTATATTAAAGCATATGCAAGCATGTAATTTAACACCTTAGCCCAATATCTCCTATAAATAGGAGGGCAACAGTATGTATTAAGGGCTTTTTATGCCTTTGAGCCTTTGCCTCTTTAGGCTTTTTTTGCACTCTTCTCTTTAAACTCACTCTGTGGGAGATCTTTCTCCACTTCTCTCTTATAACCACCCGATTGCAATATATAAATTGGGTCATAGAGCTTGGGAATACCCCATTTCTCCCCTATGGAACAAGTTTGTGTGTGCTCTTTCATTATTTATTCCTCTCCGTGTTTTTTTGTTTCTCCCTCAAGGTTTTTATCGCTCCGATTTCTTGGGCATGCCTCACAAGTTAAATTTGGATTCGATAATTTGGGATATTGAGACATAGAAAGCCCTAAGCAACCATATGCAAAAGCTAGATTCACATACACAAGAAAAAGATACTCGGTAGATACTCCTTTCATAACATAATCAAAAGACTAAATTAGTCAACAATTTAGAATTCTTTAATTAAAATATTTCCATAACAAGTGCATATTATTGGGACCATGTTGCATTAGATTTGTGGTGAAACTTGAAAGTACTAAATTAGGTGGGTATGAGTTAGTTTAGCATATAAACATTTTGAAAATTGGGACCATGTTTCTTGGTCATAGAGCTTAGTTTTTTTTTTTTTTTTTAATTTAGGATCATCAAAGCCTTCATTAAGGAAAAGACCCATTCAATCCTACCACTAACCACATTACTAACAAAAAAAGTTTCTTACAAAATTTCTAATGCATGTACATAAAATTTTATAAACATTTGTGCACGGGAAAGCAATAAAAATACATAAATCAAGAAAATATTAAGTCCGGCAAACCGGACGTGCAGATGACGACGTGGATCACATTACGCTGTGCATTTGGTGGGATGATAATATGATGCTTGAACAGAAGTTGATAGTTCATATGCTACATTATTTTATTAAAATATTCTTTTCTTTTCTAAAAAGAAAATAATAGTGTAGAAATGGAGATGATTTATTTATTTATTTTTTTTTTTCTTTCCTTTTTAATGGAGAGGATTTTGATGATTGCACTTGTGGCTCTGAGTAAAATAATTTATGTAAGACTTCTTGTGGCGTTATATTACTTCAATTACATTAATAAAATATAATATTCAAAATTGATTTGAGTATTATAGCATATAAACATTTTTTATTTATTTATAATTATGACACTTAAACTTCTGAAATTCAAATCAGATATTAAATCTAACGAAAAACCAAGATTTAAAAGCTAAACTGTAATTTTATCATTGCTTAAATCTTGGTGATGTAACAAATACTACTATTTTATATTCGCTTAAATGTCATAATACTGTCATCAATACACGAAAGAAATCTACTTTATAAATATAAAACATACCCCATAGTCAAAGTCATCCCTGTAAATCAACTTATACTTCTGTGGAAGATATAGACTGAAGAAATTACCAAATTTCCAACTATTTGTCAATCAAAACTCCCTCTCTGCCAGTGTGGAAAATATTCTTTCTGGATATTGTGGCCAACTACGGGCCGCCACGTTGTCATATACAATTTCGACAGGTAATATGATGGCTGATGATTGATGGCCCGGACGCGTAGCCGTAGAGATACTCTTCACCTCCATGAATCATAAATATCAAACTACCATGCCAGATCATAGTGACAATAAAGAGTAACTTTATTAAAACATGATAGTTGCAGAAGAAATGCGAATTAATTAAATCCAACCGACAAAGCGGCGCACCGGAATCACACAAAGGCGTTGGAGAAGGAAACAGAAACAAAAAAAAGATGATTTTTACGATCACTCTGTTCGTGAATCAACTCAACTCTTGATCTTCGTTGCTAACCGGGTCTTGATCTTCTCAACTTCCTTTCTACGGATCTGAAACGCTTTAGCGAGCACATTATCGGGGAGCGGCGGCGAGGAGCCAAAGAGCGCGGCGGCGACACCCTGCGTGCCGGGCAGCTGGCTGTTAAAGGCGGCGATAACGGCGGCCGGCTTAGGCGGCCGGCTTATCCCCATTGTTCTGCTGAAAATGAAGGAGGCCGCGGGGGAAGACGAAGTTCTGTCCCTGAGTTATGGTTTTGGTCACGAGCTTATTAGCGGTGGTGATGAAGCCCACGTGGAGAGTCCCGTAGAGAACGAAGATGATTTCGGTGGCGCGGGGGTGGGTGTGCGGTGGATTCAAGCCTTTGGGAGCGTAGTCGATCCGCGACATTGAAACGCCGAGCGTGTTGAGTCCCGCGATTTTCTCGACGTTCGCCGCCGTTACGACGGATCCCAAGCTGTTGTTGGTGGCGGCCGGCGTTGCTAAGCCGTCGAAGAAGAAGTCGTCCGCCGTCACCGCGGCGGAGGGCTTGCAGAGGAATCCGTTTACTTTGACATCTGTGGTGATGGAAAAAAAGAAAAATTTTTAATTAAAGCTGAGTGATGGATGGATTGAAGCGTTGGATTGATTACTGGAGTTGAGGTCGGCGACGCAGAGGTCTTGGAGCGAGTCGGCGTCGGCGGCGGAGGTGAGGGCGGCGGCGGCGGTGATGAGGAGGAAGAAAGCTTTGGAGCGGATCGCCATGGGATTGAAGGGAAGGGAGGCTGATTTCTTTGGTGTGGGGGATGGGAGGGAGTTGGAGGAGGATGTGGGGAATAGGAGAGGAGAAAAGTAGGGCTTTGAATCAAAGGAGAGGTCGGAGAAGAAGCCAAGAGAAGGAGGATGTTGATTTAAGTGTTTGATTAATTGTTTTATTAAAAAGACAAGTGTAACTCCAGTTAACAATTTGATTTTGAGTTGAGTTGCATAGATTCATTTTGCTAAAAAAATTCCATTCAAAATTTTAGCTTGCATCTCAACTCGTTCATTTAGATCTGATATCAATTTGGGTCAAAAAATTAACAACCTTCGAGCTAAATTCACTAAATTTATAATCCTAACATCACTAAGGCTGTGAACAGTCAAATTTTAAGCAGCATTGGGATAGGCTCGAAGATAATTTGATCCAAAATTTTTGTTTCTAGCTTGGCTAGTTTATTTCTGTCTCATATCAATACGAGTAAAATTTGAATCAATTTTCGAGAGATTAATGAACTTAGAGCTAAATTCACACCCCTAAATAGTAAAAAAATGACATTTATACTTTCCTCGCAATTCTTATGTAACAGTATATATCAAGATAATCATCATTATTAATTTTTTAAAAGAAAAATACACTTTCTCATGTATAGTTTAATGAAATCAAAGTTTTAAAAGTCTAATTGTAAAGTTTTTAAAAAATTTGATGAAGTTGGAACTATGGGAGAGCCAACAGGAGTGATTTGGTGGTACGATATGAGGAATTTTGACACTTCACCGTTTTTATGAGGTAAGTGCTTCCATCATGCTTGTGCTGGCGCCATGAAGCTGTCTCTACAAACCAAAGCTGCCTTCAGGATAAAATGTTCTCGAGATTCCTGATAAATAATAGAGGGATGGTATGATCACTTAGTTGTTTTAAGATGTCCGTTATATTTATATTATTAAATTTAAATTTATTATGTGAATCATATCTAAAAGTCAAAGCATAAAATTTGAGGGAGAAAAAAAGTGAGTGAAAAAATAAGTGATGCGGGGATTGTCCCCAAGGGCGCAAAGTGGGAGTCTTCTTCATTGACATCTTTTAGTTCTTGGATCCATCAGGCGATGTGGCAGGTCGGTTGGCTGGGTTGACCTGCCAGTTTTTGCTAACGTCGGCTCTCATTTAGATCCGCACAGACTTTTTTTGAGCATATATAAATGTTCTCAAGTTTCTTACTTTTTAGAAGTGAAGCTGTGATAAGAATAAAAGATTTTGAATGTCAAAAATACGATCACAATATTGTAAAAATTATTCTCTCTCGTTTTCAGAGTCTTTTAGCACCTTGTTTTCTTCGACCTCAAAGTGCTCTCTTGAGATTTTTTTCGAGTCGACTTTAAGTCTGCGTTGTCGGTTGGCTAAATAACATTTGGGGGTTTTATTGGTTTCATATCATTTGCTTAATATTGTTATTTTGTTTTTAAGAAAAATACAGAAACATGTTTGTAACTTCAATGAATACGTAGATAAAGTGAGAGTTTCTGTCGTTTTTCAACTTCACTTTAGCATTTTTCCTCTACCGGGCTTACGGTAGTTGCTCACTCATGAGTGTTGGTGTTGGTTGATTTGCTTGCCCCGGAGGTAAGTCTTTCATTTACTCGCCCCGGAAATGAGCCTTTGATTTGCTCGCCTCGGAGGGGAGTCATTGATTTGCGTGCTTCGGAAGAGAGTCTTTAATTTGTTCGCCCCGGAGGGCAGTCTTTGATTTTCTCACTCTAGAGGGGAGTCTTTGATTTTCCCACCCCAGAAGAGATTCTTTGATTTACTCAGTCGGTTCAAATTTCCTAAGTGTCAACTTAGATGCGAACGCCTGTAAACTATTCGGGTATCTCGAGTCTTTCTCAGACCTAGGAAAATATAATTAGAAGAGTTTATTTATAAATGTTTTAGAGAAAAATAATAAATGTCATTGTTGGATATTTCAATAGTCCGGAATTTTCGGTCGTCTGGATATTTCTGCTGCCTAATTTTAACCACTGCAATTTTTCAGGCGCCTGAATTTTTGGTCATCTAAATTTATATATACCAATTCGTGGGAGTTACAAGCTATTATTATTTTCATCGACACATTTTCATTGTTAGGTCAATCCGACGATATGGCGGGCCTGCCGAATGAGGTGGCGGCCGGTCTGGTGTTGTCGGCTCGCATCTAGATCTGCGCAGGCATTTTTTGGATATACATATATTTAGCTATTATTTTTTGTCATTTTATGAAAAATTTAATGATATGATTCTATTTTTTTTGCATCAAATCAAATATGTTAAAATATGACAATTATAAAAAAATTATTCTTTTTTAAAAAGACAGAAAATTACAATAATCTCAATGTCTTTAAAAAATATATATTTTCTCATAACAATTTTACAATCAACTTTACAAAAAAAAAAAAAAAAAAAAAAAAAAAAAAAAAAAAAAACCTTTAATTTCTTCAAAGTTGCTAGTGAAGTATCAATGGCCATCTCTTTGCCACTCCATCAAATACATTGTATATTGAAAACTCTCTCTCTCTCTCTCTCTCTCTCTCTCTCCCCCTCCTTTAGATTCTAGAAGGTAATCATCTAAAATAACTAGGACTATTTGGTAATTTTTCTACTAATATAATCCCTGAGGAATGTCTTATAGGAGACTGTTAACCTCTAGTGTGTTAGAAAAAGCTTTGAAATTCTAAGTTTAGCATTTTATATGGCTCATGGTTCCCATCGTTTTAATAATATGTATAATTGTGATATCATTTGTAATAATTCAAACTCTAAATCATCAAAAAATTATTCATTTCAGTCTAATGGTCTCACGAGTTTATTCTCTTTAAGTTACTTCATGAGGCCCACCCAACCTCGAAGTTATCAAGTACGATCAAGCTAAACCTCAAAACTTCTAATGAAAATTCAAACTAGTGCCTAAAAAAATGCATCCTTATGAAGTATTGTTAAAAGTGTGAAGAGGAAAAAATTCATCAACTCTCAATCTCACTATCTTCCTCTCATTGTAGAGCTTACGGTTTAAACAAGATTTTATGAGCAATTAAAAGCTTTGGGATCAACAGTTCTATTCACTAGAAGGGAAAGGGCATAAACGGATGCTTTAATTTGACCACACGGTTATTCGGGTTTACGTGTTGCTCGATGATTAATAAAACTAAATTTGTTGTCATTACAAGTGACACGAAGTTGAGTTATGGGGAAGTAGACATGATATAAGGTTACTTTTTCGACGATATCGTATCAATGATGGCTTGATTAGGAAGAAGTCCTTGAGATTTATGAATATTGTGAAGCATAGTAAAGTCCTCTCGAGACAACTTGGTAGGAACTTATAATTCAAACCAACATTATAACCCAAGTGGAACTTTGACATATCGGTAGTCGTATATGATGTTGGCAAAATTATATGATTGTGCAATCATATGTGCGAATCTGATTTGTAATTGTTTTAACTAAATATTTGTTAGCTCACTAAATAAAAATAGATTTGTAATTAAGCTGATCTGTAATTTGTTTAAATTTGGTTAACTAAAAGCTTAGGATTATGCATCTATGATTTTATTAATTTTCTTATGATAATCACGTGAACATGGTGGGCCTTCAGCTGCTGGTGTTATTAGGTGGTTGGAGATGTGATGTATATATATATATATATATATATTATATGAGATAAGAGTAAGGAAACTCCACTTTACAGAAGGATGAATGGAATTTATGAGAATGTTTGATGCCTCGTCATTCTATTATATCATTTTGCATGAATTCAAAAATATTTTTTAAATAAAAAATACTTTAGATTCAAATTCAAGATCATCCAGAGCTCTGATTTCATTAAGTTTATAGTCATGCTGACCATCTCGATAAGACGAACTCAACAATGCCAAAATTAGTCCAATCCGAGTCCGATCAAGCATAGATCAAGCCATTAAAGTATATTTGAAGGCTTCGTGTAGTTAATTGGATGGTTAAATGAACTTAAATTTGGAATGCTAATAATCAAATCGAGGTGTTCATCGAGAGAAATTGAAGGAGCTCAAATCATCTGATTCTGATGTCACTAAGGCTATCAGATCATCAAAAAATCTTCTATGATCAAGGCTAATCAACGTGGGCCATTCGATCGGGTGGTTATGATGGTTATTCACCAATGGTTAAAAATTCCCTCCTTTAGAACCTATAAAATTGACCCCCACTCTTGATTTGAAATGGAAGGAGGAGAGGGGAGAGGAAGGAGGGGCTCATTTTTAGTGTTGCTCTGGACTGAAGACTTGATGATAACTCTCGAGATTTGTAGCTGCCAACTGTCGCTCACAAGTCATGGTGGACCTTACGGAGTAAAGAAGCATCCTGCGAAGTAACTATTTTCATTACTTTCTAATTTTGTTTTTAAAGTAGACACCAGTTTGTCTATCGTCGTATACTTTCCTTTTCTGATTAAATCTCTCGTCCGAATCATGTGAATGATCAGGAGATAAGAAGAACCGAAGAAGTAGGACATATGATAAAAGTGGACAAACAAGAGAAAGAAAATGTGGAGAGCCCAAACAAGATCGGGCGGAAGCAAATTATATCAATATCCATGAAAGAATGTATATGTAGACTGCCCGCAACCAGAAATTCATGTGTGCTTGCATGTTCTGGGGTCTAGAGTGCTCAAGGGGACATATCTCACTTGGTTAATTACATCTTAAGGGTTGCCCAAGAATACTTTTTATCCAAATGAGTTTTGCTTACATTAGTAGTGAGGACTTGCACAAATGCCTGATGCTTTGAAAGCTCCCACTAGACCACAAGACAAAAAGTGACTCTCTTACGATCCCACATGGGCAGTGAACCCATCGACATATGGAGCTTACAAGATAACCAAGTCATCCTAATGAAGAATCCCAATAGGTCAAATCACATTTGGGCCATAAGAGTAGAGTACAAATGGTCGTATCCTAAACGGGCCACAATTTATCGGTAATCAAACCGTCAAGATGTACCAATGAAGGCAAAAAAATGACAGAGTTCAAAGCGGGTAGTCAAAGGAAGAGAGGATTAATCTGTAGAAGGTAAAGGTAGTTGAGTTAGGGTACCACGTACATGTCATCTCAAGCCACTAAGACCCTAAATCTACCTGGTCGTGAAGTTAATCAACCCAACACGTCCAAAAATCTCTGGTTAATAATTCATGAGGACCTCGATATTTCTCAAAGGAATGAAACTCTATCTTATGACTATCAGCTAGAGCTCCAAGAGGTGGAACTTATACTCTTCAAAGTGGTGAGGATGCTAATGGAAAAGAAAAGGAAGGTTTATATTCAAAGCTGAAAACGCTCCCAACAAAAAAAATTACACCCTGTTTAGGTCGATGAGTTTTCTAACAACCTAAACACAGTAGAAAATCATCTAATTAGAAATCTATGTCGAGTCAGTCAGGTAAGAAAAGTACGGGGACTTCTCCTCGGGACATGCAAAATGATGTAGTTATCTAGAGTGATCTTTAGATATTATGGAGACCCTATTAATATGAATTGGGTGAAGGCCACACTATACATCCCATTTTAAAATTGGGTCGAAGGTCATGCAGAAAAGTAAAATCATGTTTTAAAAATCCAGATAATTTTAATCCTAAATTTTAGTTTATCTCAATCTTTTATGAATAAGATTTTTTTATAGAAAAAAAATTACAGTTTTATAGTTTTAGAGAGCCTAAATTGTACTTTTTCGCAGTATACCAGATAAACCAAAAAGAAACAGAAAAAATAATCTGAGTATGCAAATATGCAAGAAAAGTAAGAGAACAAGCCAAATATGAAATAATAAAATGTCAGTGCTATTGGGGTGGCGTGTCGTGAAGGCAGCTACCCAAAAAATGGGTGTGCGTAGAGGCAATCGCTCGAAAGGTGTGCCTATGATGGTCAGGAGCGATGTTGTAAGAAGGCAGGGATGTAATTCTTGTTGGTGAGAATTACACAACAAATTAACTCAGTGATGAGCCATATGTTCAAATGATGTGTGAATATGAGGGATAAGTGTGTAAGAAACTCATATCCCAGTACAAACAAACTTAAGCATGTGAGTCATAGACATGCAGAATGCCATGCAAGACAAACATGCAGAAATGCTCAAGCGTAAGTGTGAGCCACTTGTGATGTGGTGTTAAATGACATGAAGATGTGATGAACAAATGTAGACTAATGTGTTGTTGGGAGGCACGAGTACTCTTCACGAACATATGAGGGCATTTGTTTGAGGATGCACAACAAGGGTGCAAGTGGTGGATGTGTTAATGCAAGGTCATGCAATCAACACTAATGCACATGCAAGAGACACACTATGCAAATGAAGTTGATTATTGGACCAGTTAGGTCGACCGGGATAATCAACTCAGGGCAACACATCCAACGGACTTAGTCGGGCTAAGGTGATTGTCTAGACCAAAGAGTGGTCGACCAGGACGAGGCGATCGGTCGGACCTAAGTGATTGATTGACCGGGATGGGGCGGACGGTTGGGCCAAAGTGTGATGACGACTAGGCGTGGACGTCCGGTCAAGGGAAAGTGTAATGCCAACTAGCTCGATCAGCTGGTCGAGGCATAATGCAATGCCGACCAGGCCGGGACAGCCGATTGAGATAGAGTGCAGTGCGTAAAATGTAATACGTGAGATGCAATACAATGGCGATCCATACACGACTAACGCTCTCACATAGGCGCCTATTGTTTAACACATGGATATGAAGCATGGGCGTCTCCAGCTTTGGCGAGGCGTGTGAGGAGTTTCATCTTCGAATTTTCAAAATTGAAACTCTCCACAATGTCATGAAATAGACTAGCTACAAAGTTTTTCTCCTTCCACAACTTTTCAAGATTTTGCAAAGTAAACTGCAAAGCTTTTCACAAAATCCAATAATCCCAAACCCACCAAGGAGGGTTGGAAGTGTGAAAGCTAGAGAAAATTAGGATTCTGATATGCTTAACTTAGGGCAAAGGCTTATCACGAAAAAATAACTCGTTTTCACATGGGATTGGCCACCAATGTGATTCATAACCTAAGACTTTCTCTAGAAAATAATTGGTCAATCAATAGGCATATGACCGTGTCAACTAATGCTGACTGACCAACTTGTCTAGCGTATGCGACCAAAAAACTACGACAACATCACAAAATTGTCCCATCAAAAGTCTTATGCCCTATTTTTTAATAAAACAATTAATGAAAGAGTTAAATGAATCAATCTACTCAACCATCCTCCGTCCTCTTGGCTTCTTCCCCCCACCATTCCTCTGCTTCAAAGCCCTACTTTTCTCCTCTCCTATTCCCCCCTCCCCGCACTTCACATCCTCCTCCATCCCCCACGCTAAAGAAATCAGACTCCCTTCCCTTCAATCCCATGGTGATCAGCTCCAAAGCTTTCTTCCTCCTCATCACCGCTGCCGCCGCCCTCACCGCCGTCGTCGGCCCCGACTCCCTCCAAGACCTCTGCATCGCCGACCTAAACTCCAGTAATCAACACAACCCTTCACTCCATCCATCACTCAACTTACTTAAAAACTTCTCCTTTCCAATCATCACCTAAATTTTATGCATTTACTTATCTAACACCTTAATTTTTTTTTTTTTACACTTAAAAGTATATTCTAATTAACGTAAATAAGTAGCCGCCAAACGCCGCCATAATCTATCCGGTTTGATAGCGTCATGTTTAACGGTGACGTTGGCAGGAACGAGGAAATAGCAGGCGAGGAAATTTGTTAATTTGCAGGGATGAGAATTTGACTTTTGGAAACGCGATTGTGTCATCGCTGGACAAACGCGCGGCCTGAGAAGCCACATTTATTATGCACGCGTCATTTTAATTGTGTCCACATGTGGCTTGTTAGGGTAATGTAGACACATGTATTTCTCATTCTAGAAGGCTAAAAATTTTTAAATTTATTATTTGAATTTTTTTGTGGATATATGAGGACAGTTGGGGCGTTTAAATTTATATCATCCTATTTTTATATTTTACATATGTATTTTCTTTTTATTTTATAACACAAATAATATGCATATACTTTTTCATGCCTTTGGAAGGAAACATATAAAAGAAATTTGAACTTTAGTTGTTAGATAGTAAATTCATAATATATTGAGTGTCGTGACTCATTGATTGACAGTTGCGTTCTCAGTTGCGGATTTGAACTCGTCTGAGTGTATGTTTTATAGTACAGGATTGAGTCAAGGAAATAGAATTTAGAATTTTATAATTATTATGTGTCGGAAAATTCAAGGTGACAAGAGTAATAATTTATCAACTTAAAGTTGAACTAAATTCAACACATAAAGAAAATAAAATATAACAAAAAGTGCTAGCCCAGTCAAAGTAACTCACTATATGTTTGTAAGTACAGAGACACATATTTCTCTTGCAACAACAGAAAGAACGAGGTTGCAATCTTGCAATAAAAATTATACTTGTTTTTATATAGCTAAGAAATTGTAAGTTTTAGGAAATTGAACAACAAGCATAGTCTAGCTACAATAATTACAAGCAACGGTCGACGACAGCCGATGGTCGGTGGTGGCAGCTAGTGATGACGGGTAGTGGTTGACAATGATCTGTGACTATAGCTGTTGATGGTCGACCATTGCCCCCTACTATTAAGAGAAGTGTTTTCTCGTCATATCTTATATCCATAACATGCTCATGAATTTCACTTCATTTCTCCTCATCCCCATATGAAAAAAAAGAGTCTATTTATAGTTTTTTGAGGAGGGGTGTTATAATCTTTTGACGCATAACTTCATAAAATCACCTGATTCGACAATCCATATTGATTACTTGTAAGGATTTTATTATCTTAATAATCTCAGAATTAACAATCTCAAGCTTTTAGATTCCTCTCATCAAACATTAGATTCGATTAAAAATAAGTCAAATTTAGAGTTCATTTGATCACTAAATTGATGATCAAAAGCAACCAATTATGCTTCTAGAGCTTGATCTGGGCCTGATTGGACCCGAACTGAACCAATTTTAGAGTCGTTCGGTTTGTCTTGTGATTCGTGCCTTATCATAAAAAAAATTGTTAATGACCATCGATTAATATTAGAAATATGAAATGATGGATGAAAGATTATCATATCGAAGTTAATTTCAAGAGTTTATAATATTACTTTTCATTTCGGTATAGGAGTGGGGTGGATATTAGTTTAATAACCGGCGGTGAGCACAGAAGGAATCACTTTTAAATTAAATAAGCTTTGCCTCATTCCTCTTATCATCTTAAAAGCTAAAAAAATAAATAGTGCACGGGCAGGCACTTCTAAGTTCCTTTTATTTATTTATTATTTGGGACATTTACATACATGCCACGTAATTCTTATGCATTTAATGCTTAAAATTTGTTTTTTTACATTTATAAATATTACTATTTTGTACTCATAAATAGAGTAATATACCTTCTTTAATTTGTTTATGAAGTTGGACAAGATCATAAAATATTTATTTTTTTTAATTGATGGGCAAACAAATATACCCAGAGGGAACAAAATAACTAGAGTCCGTTTGAGACAATTTATTTGGTGCGGTGACGTTTTGAAAACGCACCTGAACTGTTTGGGTAAACTACGTTTTAGTAGCTTCTGAGTTTTCAAAACGCTGAAAGTGCGGTGGCAGTTTTCTGACAGCGGTCTGGTTTGTCCAAAAAAATTAAGATTTGTAATGGCCACCGCCCCTAGTTTATCAACTGAGTATTTTTTATCAGCTTATCAACAGATTATTCAATAAGTCGCAGTTGCCCCAAACAGATCTATATAGGGAAAATACTTTCAATTTTACTACTTATATAGAGAAATTATAGCAGCTAATTTTGAATTAGTAAATAAACACGTTCAAATATCAAACCCGCTTGTTAACGTTGTTCACGAACAGACTCATTTGTTGTTCAACAAGCAACTTATCAAATATTTTATTCTCATATTATATATTATTTAAATAAAAATAATTAATTAGAAATTATCTTATAATATAAATGATGAAAAAAACTAGTTTTTAATATTGATCCCATCATACTCATTGCAACTTTTTTAGAATGAAATCAAATATTAAATATGCTATAGAATGTAATAATATTTATTAATTTATTTGTAAAAAAAAAGTTTAAAATAATTATCAAAATGATAAGCCAGCGTACAAAGATACTAGGCATCTGCACGAAGGCATTTGCATAAATAGCACACCATTCTTATGTATTTAGATGTCCAAAATCTAACCTTTCACATTTACACAAATAGCACTTAGATCTTTAATATCACACGTAAGCATTATTATCATTTTATTAAAATAAAATACATTTTTTTATATATAAAAGTTTAAAACGCCACTATTTTAACTTAAAGAAAAATGAAATACTTCCTTTCATGTATAGTTAAAGCCACATATACCCAAAAATTGAAGTTTAGATATTAGCAATGTAAATATACAAAAATTGAGTTGTATGCATTTTTTAATTTCTTAATAAAAGTGAAAAAGGTTAATGTTATATGAATGTAAAAATTGTATAAGGGTTAGGCATGTAAATTCATAAGACTTGAATGGTATGTACGTAAATTTTTCTATATATATATATATATATATATATAAACTCGAATACATGTCATGAAGAATACAATTAAACTTTATTCATAATCATCATATATTGATTCATGTGCAAGGTCCTTGTGAGATTATGGTTCCTGTCTATTGCAATCAAGGTATCCAAAATCAAGAGGGCACACACAAGGTTCTTGATGGCATAAAATTTTAAGATAGATTTATTTAGATTTTATTATATGACCAGCTCTTTTATGAGCATAAGCCAAATTTAAATTTATCATCCTTAATTTTTAGTGCGAAGGAATGGCAATATTTAGACCAGGAAGGAAGAATTATAATGTATAATTGTATATTATTATATATTTATAGAATTTTTATTGTGTAGCTTGTTTAGTTGTTTAAGGGTTTAGAACCAAAGTGGCTCAAAATTTAGAGGGTATACCCCAAAAAAGAATGACCCAAGCAAGGATGGTGAAATTTTACTACCTCTCCACCGAGTTCAAAAACTGTTCATCATTGAAGAAAGAGAGAAGTTGGGAATGAGCCGAGCAAAGGTTGTTCTGCACGAGGCAAAAAACAAGGGAATATCAAGCACAATAAACACAGAATTTAGAGCGAAACAACAACAACAACAACAACAAGCCTATATCCCATTAAGCGCGTCATATTTACATTTGATTATAATAAGTTAAGATCATTTTTTATACATGTACAACTGTATAAGCTTTTTAACACTACATCCATCTTTCATAGCATTTGTCAAATCTAAAACATTTACTCTCCTAATAAGGTTATTAGATGGTAGACGTTTAATGTGATCAAATCATCTAAGATGACTCTATCTAATTTTGTCAGCCACTGGAGCTACTCCAACCCATTCGCGGATATATTCATTTCACGTTTTCTCTTAGCGTAGAACCACTCAACCACCTGAGCATTCTCATCTCAACAACACTACACTTGATTCTATGCTTCTCTATTATTAGGCCAACATTTCACCATCAAGTATGCAGATCTCACCACCATTTTATAAAATTTTCCTTTTAAGTCTTACACAGTACTTTTTCAATCACACAATAGGCCCAATGCACTCCTCCATTTCAACCATCCAACTTGATTTTAGTAATAGCATCCCCATGTATATCACCATCACTTTGAGTAAGTACAAAAAAATCTTAAAAACAAAAAAGAGAGATAGGGTAACCAAAACAGAAAGAGAAGCAGGCTAGCCTGCACGATGTTTAAGAGAACATGAAATTCTTAACAATATCTCATTCTTGATTTTATGAAAGGGGGAGTTCAATTTAAATATGTGATTTTATTCAAATTCATGCTGATACAAACCTAATATTGAAATATTCTAGAATATTTTTTTTTTACCAGCCCATGTAGCCTTTACAAAACGATATATAGAAAATATATATAATATCAAACAACACTAACTTACACTTCACACCAATCACCTTCCTCCAAAACACTCTCAAAATGGTTCCATTTAGAAAACCTTCCAAAGT
The DNA here is from genome assembly GCF_001263595.1 of Phalaenopsis equestris. NCBI lineage: Eukaryota > Viridiplantae > Streptophyta > Magnoliopsida > Asparagales > Orchidaceae > Phalaenopsis > Phalaenopsis equestris. The sequence continues at coordinate 1,172,196 of NW_018165201.1, read as the reverse complement.
AAGAATTCCAGAGTCCTTCAGCCAAGCAATCCACCACATAAGAATCAACACTCTCTACAAATTCACATGTACTTCTCCCCACATCAATCTTCCCTCCAAATATCAGATCATCTTCTTCTTCTCCTTCTTCCTCCTCTTCTAACCCACACTTCAGTTTCCCCCCACCTCTCCAGAACATAAAACCTGCTCCAATATGACCATCATACAAGCTCAAGTTAGCTTCTTCACAAACTTGAGCAACTCCTCCCCTTCCTTTCTCTCCTTCCATGAATAATATCTCCCTATACTGTTTTTCTTTCGAATGAATAAACAGATAACATACTGCTGCAGAGAACAAAAGAGGAGAAAAAAAGACGAGGAGTTTCAGAAGAAAGGGATACAGAAAGGGGAGGACAGCAGCAGAGAGTACTAAAAATGAAATAAAGAAATGATTGTGTGAAGAAGCTTTGATAATGGAGTTGAAGGTTTCCATGGGGGTATTTCATCATACAATTGGCGAGTAAGAAGATGTTTATAAGATAGAGAATTTATTCTTTAGGGTTCTATAAGATACAGAATATATTCTTTAGGGTTCATGGTGGGGCTTAATATTATTTTGCAGATGATGCCAGATTCTTGGTTGATGTATTTTGAGTGGAGATAAGAACATTTCACTTTTAAAAGCTCACTGGAAGGAATAAAATGAATGCTAGGGAAATGGATAGGGTATACAAAAGAAAAGAAATCTTACACATAAGTTTTGATCGAGTTAAAACTTAGTGTTTGAAAATGAATGGATAGGGAAATGCCTATCTCCCTCCTTTCTAAGATGTCACTATCGACGTTTGATCGAGTTATCCACATCTTTCACATTAGTTTTGGGAAATTTACTTACATATGTAGCACACGATTCTAATGTATTTAGATATCTTACGCCTAAACTTTCGTAATAGTATAATTTTTTATGTTATATTAAAGACTTGAGTGGTATGAGTGTAAAAATGACATTTTGCGTGAGAGATATGTAAATACATGAGAATTGTGTGCTATGTATGTAAATGCCTCTAAAGTTTTTTTTTTCATCCTCTGAATACAAGAATCAAGCTATATAACTACACCAAAAGGCGAACTCGAGATAGAAACTCATTTATGCCATCTACATAAACTCCTTCAACTTTCTTAAATAAAACTTAATAAAATAGTGAGCTATCCAATTCAATCCAAAAATAAAATAAAAAAAGTAAATAAAGAAGAAAACTAATATTACAAACACTAAGTGAAATTGTTACCGTAAACCAAATAGAAACCATCGCCGATACCATCTGTGCATGGCATGATTTCCTTCCTGTATGCGGAATCGCTCGAGCATTAACTCATCTGTTGCGGCTTGTCTTCTGCCTACAATTTTCAGATCAGCAGCTTTTGTTGATTGTGTTCCAGTCTCACATTTTTCTGATGTGGTCTTTGTACAATCAGGAAGTTCTGCGTTGAGAAAATACTATATTTAGCAAATAAATATATGCATAAAGAAATTTAACAATAATTAGTTGCTTCAGACTTCAAATTATGAAGGACGTAGTGTGCATCAGGATACATTCTAATGGAGAATACCAAAATTTTGGCTGGAATTGAGAGAAGCTTTAAGAACATTAAGACTCTCATCTTCACAAAGAGGTATAGCTTATTCTTGAAAAGAATGTTAGACTCGGGGTTAAAAAATAATATTTCAATTTATAGAGTGTAAAACTTTGGTGGCAATTTAACGAGTGTATTCAAGGACATTGCGATTCATATTTTCATGAAACATTAGTGTATTTTGAAGATCTTAAAAGTATTAATATTAGGCAGTTGTAAAATTAAAAAAAAACATATATTATTGGAATGAATAGAATCGTAATAGTCTTTAAAGGATGCAATTAAACAACACTTCTGGGTTTTAGTTCAACAGTGTTCAAAGCAAATTCTCTCAAGTATCTTCTATTGAGGTATCATGCTTTTTCTATATATTTTTTTCATAGATTTTTAAAACAGCTTAGTGGGTGATGGGTTGCAAGCATTTAAAATCTTGGGGTATTCTAAATGTGATATAAATTAAATACGTAATTTAGAATCTTGTTTTGAGGCAGTTTTTTTACTGTATAGGAGCTGAAGGGCAGTTAGCCTTCGTACTACATTTAATTACTAAATAAAGATTTCAAATTTTATTGGTCTGCATGAACGAAAGTTTTTTTTTCCAACCTAATTTTAATAAGTTAGGGTCTATTTTATTGTAAGGTGTTGATTTTCAAGCCCCAATAATTAATTATAAACTACAAGTGATGATCTCCTAAGAATACTCTCAATTAAATTAATGGCTCGTATCTCTATAAATTTCAAAATTTTGTTTTGAAGATTGATATATTTAAAATTTTAATTGGTAAAAATCAAATTGGAACAATTACTTTCAGATGCCAAAGAAAAAAAAATAGAAATTTTGGGATACTGAAAAACTTAATAACACTCCAACTATTTTGATTTGGGCTTTAAATTGTTTATGTTGAGATTTATTTTGTTTCGATTAAAGGGAAGATGAATATTGATGAGGTACTTGTTGACTAACCATTCACTCTATTGAGGTTACAGATAAGGTGAAGAAAGAGAAGGGTTTAGATGAGGCAGAGGAGGAGATGGGGGATATTTACAAATTGCTTGAAATTGTATGTACGGATAAAGTCTAGAAATTAGGAGAAGTTAGTTCATCCCTTATTATTGTATATAAGAGTTTGGTAAAATTATTAGATTATAGAAGACAAAAGAATAACAACCATTTAACTAAAGGTTTAAAGAATCTATTGGAAAAGACATACATGCCAAAGAATCCATATATCATTGATTCGCTACGATTGATTGATACGGAGCACCTATCCTCTTTCAAGGACTGAATAGTAGGATTGATAGACAACCCTAAAGAAAATAAAATAGAAGGGTGCAACGGAAGCACAACATGGTTCTAACAGCAAAATACACCCGCTACATGGTTAAATAGTAAGATGAGATATCTATTACTTTATTGATGATATGAATTTTTGAATAGCTAAATACACTAAATTAAATTTTAGTTTTTTAATAGCATGTAAGCTCTTTATGTTACCAAATAAGGGGGTGAATCAGACGCTATCCAAATGTCTATGAATCAAGCAACATTGTGTTGGATAAATTATTTAATTGGTGCTATAGAACAATAATCTCTATACACAATAAACTAAAGAAGAATAGCTATTTTAAGTGCCCACAGAAGCCGTAATGAATGCATTAGAGAGTAAAAGTTTCCAAGCCTTGGACTGATAAAAATTTCTCTCTTTTTTTTTAATGGACTAAAACCAAACACATTGAATGACATATGTGATCTCTCTGCCTACATAAACCATGATGTTGTATGACTTTGACCCTCCTTGCACTCCAATGAAGACCTTGCAAGCAACAATTAATTTTTTTTGCAAGTGCTTCTTTATATTTCTTGAGATGTCAGAGCTAATTGACAAAAACAACAACAGCAGCAGCAGCAACAAGCCATTATCCCATTAAGTGAGGGTTAGGCTCAGACAAAAGGCAATATTTTTTCTCCTCTAAAAAGTCTTGGAAGTAGAAGGCCAATATAGATGAAGTTCTCAAATCAACTGTAAAGTAAGCCATTTGAAATTTAGCTAATTTTATGTAAAGTATTTTCATATAGGCTTAAGAATGTACTTAATTGCATTTTTCGTGAATACTATGGAGTGTATATGATACAATACATAATCTACATAATTGCAAAGAAAACTGTTCTAGAAATTAAACCTGTTCATACATAATTTTAAGGAGACCATCTATATGCATCATTATTTCACAATAATATAAATCCACAAGTCTATTAAAAAAATTGAATTACTCTAAAAACTTCCATGTTTATTTTAATTTAGTTTCGTGTGACACTCTGTTATAAATATCTTAAACTAATCATTTTTATTCAGAAATATTTTGTCATAGCTGTTAGACTGAACTCTAATTGTTATAGAAATTGGATTGCTCTATAGTAATATAGTTATTAGATTGAACTCTAATGTTTTAATTATAGAATTCTTCTTGGGTTTTATAGTTGCTAGATTGCATTCATCTATGCTATAACAATTAGATTAAACTCTTCTATATCCCACTTATAATCTACTACGTCATAGTTATATAAATAAAAGCTTGAATACATGTCATTAAGATGAATATTAAACTTTATTCATAATCATAAATTAATGGCATGTACTACGTCCTTGTGAGATTAGGCCTTCTGTATATTGCCATCAAGGTATCCACCATCAGAGGGCACATGTTAGGTTCTTGATAGCATAAAATTTTAAGATAGATTTATGTTGATGCTCTAATATGACATCAGCTCTTTTATGATCATAGGCCAAATTTGAATATAGCATCCTTAATTTTTAGTGCAAAGCAATAGGAATACTTTGAGGATGAAGAGAATCATATTTTATATTTTTATATTAATATGTATTTATAGATTTTAGTTTGTAGATTGGTTTATATTGTTTAGTTATTTAAGGTTTGATGGAGGCTAGGTAAGCTGACTAAGGTCCATGACGGTTAGAAAAATAGTGGCTCAATATTTGGAAGGTATGCCCCAAGAAAGCTTGACCCGATCATGAATGGTGAAATTTTGCTACCTCTCTACCAAGAGAAGATTGTTCATCCCCGAAGAAAATAGAGAAGTTTGGAATGAGATAAATTGAGGTTGTTCTAGGAACAAACAAGGGAATCTAAGCACGTTAAGCACGACATTTAAAGCGATAGCTGAGAGAACTATATCAGAGAATAGAAGCACAAAGCTCATAATATAATATTTTTAGAGCCTTTTTTATTTTTTTGAGAATACAAATATAGAAAAATAAAAATAAAAATAACAGAAAAGAGAGATAGGGTAACCAAAAGAGAGAGAAGCAGGCTAGCCTGCACTATGTTTTTGAGAACAGAACATGAGTTAAGATACTCATTATGCTAGTCATTGAGAAATTATTTTTCAGAATTTCATGTTTGATTTTATGAAAACGGGAGTTTGATTTAAATACTTGATTATATTCCAATTCATGCAGATACAGATCTTATATGAAAATATTCTCAAATATATTTTTTTCTAGCCCATGCAGCCTTTACAAAGCAATAGATAAATATACATAATATCAAATAAAAAAAAACTTACTCTTCCCATCCATCACCTTCTTCCTCCAAAACACTCTCAAAATGATTCCATTTAGAAAATCTTCCAAAGTAAGAGTTCCACACTTCTTCAGCCAACCAATCCACCACATAAGAATCAACACTCTCAACAAAGTCACATATACTTATCCCCACATCAATCTTCCCTCCAAATACCACATTATCTTCTTGTTCTTCTTCTTCCTCCTCCTCTTCTGAGGCACACTTCAGTTTCCCCCCACCTCTCAAGAACAGAAAACCTGCTCCAATATGACCATCATACAAGCTCAAGTTAGCTTCTTCACAAACTTGAGCAACTCCTCCCCTTCCCTTCTCTCCTTCCATAAATAATATCTCCCTATACTGTTTTTCTTTCGACGGAAGAAACAGGTAACATACTGCTGAGGATAACAAAAGAGGAGAAAAGAAGATGACGAGTTTCAGAAGAAAAGAATACAGTAAGGGGAGGAGAGCAGCAGAGAGTAATAAGAATGATACAATAAAATGATTGGGCGAAGAAACTTTGAAGATGGAGTTGAAGGTTTCCATTGGAGCATTTCATCATACAGTTGATAAGCAAGATGACGATTATAAGATAGAGAATAGATTCTTTAGGGTTCATGGTGGGGCTTATTATTCTCCTGTAGCTGATGCAAGAATCTTCGTTGATGGAAGCTAAGTGGAGAGAAGAACATTGCACTTTTAAAAGCTCATTGGAAGGAAAAAAAAATGAATGTTAGTGAGATGGATAAGTTATACAGAAGAAAAGAAAACCAAAAGCTAATGCCTATCTCCCTACTTTCTAAAATTGGACCACCGTCTTTGATCAAGTTATTGGTCATCCCTCAAATAAGTTTTGGGAAATTTACATACGTAGAATATAATTCTTATGTATTTACATATCTCACACCTAAACTTTAATCTTTACATAAACAACCCTATGCTGCTTTAAACATATGCATGAAAAGTGGTAATAGTGCTATTTTTATGTGATATTTAAGATCTGAATGCTATGTGCATAAATATGAAAGTTTATGGGTAAGATATGTAAATAAATAAGAAATGTGTGCTATGTATGTAAATGCTCCATACATTTTTTATCTCATCCTCATAATATAAGGATCAAGCTACAAAACTACGCCAAAAGATGAACTCGAAATAAAAGAGAACTCATTTATGCCATAAACTCCTTTAACTCTCTTAAATAAAACTTAATAAAATAGTGACCTATCCAATTCAACCCAAAAACAACAAGAAAAATAAATAATAAGAAAATTAATAGTGCAAAAACTAAGTGAAATCGTTACCGTAAACCAAATATAAATCATCACCGATGCTATCTGCGCATGGCACGATTTCTTTCCCGTTTGCGGAAGCGCTCAAGCATTAACTCATCTGTTGCAGCTTGTCTTCTCCCTACAATTTCCATATCATTAGCTTCTGTTGATTGTGTTCCCGTTTCATTCATTTTTCTGCTGTGGTCTTTGTACAGTTCTGAGTGTTCTGTAATAAAAAAATAATGGAAATCCAACAAATAAATATATTAATAAAGAAATTAACAATGATAAGTTGCTTCAGATTTCAAAATGATGAAGGATGTGCGTGCATCAGGATGAATTCTGATAGAGAATGAGAAAATTTTGGTTGGAATTGAGAGAAGGATTTAAGAACAATAAGACTTTTATCTCCATGAAAAGCTATAGCTCATCCTTGAAAAAAACCTTAGGCTCATGGTTAAAAAATTATATTTCAATTTGTAAATTGTAAAGAAATTTAAAGAGTGTATTCATGGACATCGCGATTCATATTTTTCATGAAACAGAGGTGTACTTTGAAGATCTTAGGAGTATTAATGCTAGAGCCGGTTGTAATATTAAAAAAAATAATTACGTATATTAATTAAATGAATAGAATTCGTACCAATAATTAAAAGATACAACTAAACAACACTTCTGGGTTTTAGCTCGACACTGCTCAAAGCACATTTGGTCAAGTATCTTCTTTTTAGGTTTCTGTTAGAATTGAGCCGGTTCGGGTGGACCAGCTATAAACAACACAACAGGCCCACAAGCGAGCCGGTTTTTGCCGCGTGAAGAAGCAAAGCGGGCAAGATGGGCCGCAAAAGCAAATCGGGAGAGGGTTGAGTCCACTAGGGCCATAATCACATATTCAAGATAGAGAAATTAAAGGAGTTTGGAGGGAAAGTTGGGAAGGAGAGTTTTTAAAATGCTGTGAGAGTGTTTTATTAAGGAGAATAACCTAGGGATTGCTTTCTCTATGCATGTTTTTGTTGGCTTTTGCGTTTTCTTCTTTTGGTGGTGTTCCTAGCGGCGTCTAAGGTTGTGGGGGAGCCGATTTACCTCTCAAAAAGTAGATCATCATTGTATCTTACTCGATTGCATTTTTTTTCGTAAGAGCAGCACTTATTTGATTTTTTTTCATCCATCTATCGCTGTTTCGCTGTTGTTACTTGCTGATTTTGAGCCCATTGGTCTCATAGCATAGATCTTGGTGAGATGACAACTAAAAAAGTAAATGTGCTAGAAGGAGAGGTAGGGCGAATTAGATCAGGAATAGAAAAGAGATTCGCCACCATGGAGGAAAGGTCTTCTAACAATGAAAATTGAATGGAGGATAAATTTGAAAGCATAAGAGAAATGCGAGAGATGAAGAAAAAACTCATGGAGATGCAATCCAAGGCAGTGTCAATCACTCCAGTTGCAAAAACCTAACCAAGGGTTGATCAGAAAATACTTGGCCAAAATCAAAAGGGAATGAGAACGAGAGAGAAGACAACGAGGAAGACATAATCTACCAACAAGAGTGTCTCCCTAGGACTCCGAGAGGGGGAGTGGAGACTTCCAATGGAGGGAGATGGGGAGAAATATCGGAAGTTAGGGTGGAGATGCAGGGGTCAGAAAATTGAAAATGCCAAAGGAGATGATGCACATGGGTGGGCGTATCGGGAGGAGCAGTACTTTGCAATTAATCGGTTAACGAAGGAAGAGAAGCTCATGGCAGCGGAATTATGCTTGGAGGGAAAGACTTTAACGTGGTTTCAACGGATGAAGGCAAGGTATATGATGCACTCATAGGAGACGTTAAAGGATTGATTGTTGGAGCATTTCTGAGCCATTCAGGAAGGCGACCTACATGAACAATTCTATGCTCCGGCTCAGGAAGGGATGGTTACGGAATATCCGGAGAAGTTTGAGCACTTGTTAGGGAAGTTGAGGGGTATTTCTGCAGCAGAACTGGAAGGAAACATCTTGAAAGGTCAAAAGCCCGACATTCGTTAACCATCCAACCCTTGAGACAATGTCGATTGAGGGAAAAGATGGAACTCGTCCAGATGATGAAGGATAAGAAGTAGGTGAAAAACACCAACAAAGGTGGCAACACCGGAGGATTCTACAAGATCCCCTTGACAGACAAGACACCGAGAACCAAGATGGTCTCATTTTAGAGAGAGACGTCGACGGAGAAGAATACAGGAATGCGTCTCAGGGGTAATTTCAAGCGCCTCACAGATGCAGAAGTGCAGGATAAAAGAGCAAAATGATTGTATTACCACTGTGATGAGAAATATACCCCAGGACACTGTTGCAAGGAGCACGCCCTTCAGATTCTATTAGTTTAGGAGGAGGATACAGAGAGTGATAAATCAGAGGAAAATGTAGCGGAGGAGCATTTGTATTTGGATATGGCGGAGATGTCCCTTAATTCGGTGGTGGGATTTAACTTGAATCACACCATGAAGGTGAGGATTTGGATCAGGGAAGAACTAATTCTGGTATTGGTAGATAGTGGGGTCACACATAACTTTTTTCTCAAATCAGATCGTAGAGAAGCTAGGGTTGGAGTTGGTGACTACAGGGAGCTTTGAAGTCGTGATGGGGACAAGGAAGGTGGAGAAAATTAAGGGAATTTGCAATAGGTTGGTGCTGACACTACATGGCTTACAAGTGTTAGAGGACTTCCTACTCTTAGATTTGGGTAGTAAAGATGTGATTTTATGGATGAAGTGGTTGTGAACGCTTGGGGAGATGAAGGTTGACTGGAAGTCCCTCACAACGGAATTCCAAGTAAAGGGCACAAAGGTGATGCTAAAAGGAATGCTAGTCTATGCAAAACAATGGTGTCGCTCAAAATCATGGTTAAGTCAATTTGAGGAGCGTGACTGGGCTACTTGGTGGAGTTGCAGAGCATGAAGGGATTCGAGATTCAAAGTTGACAGAGTTTCTTGAAGGGGGAAGTAGCTCCTACAGCAGTTTGCATATGTCTTCCAACAATCAAGCGGTTTAACTCCCCTGAGAGAGCACGAGCAGGCAAATACATTAAAAGAGGGTGTTTCCCCTATCACTGTTGGACCATACAGGAACCCGAAATTCAAAATAATGAGATAGAGAAGCTCATCCGAGAGATGCTCGAGACTGGGATCATTAGTCTAGAGTGAGGACTTCTTTCAGTCCAGTCCTGCTGGTGAAGAAAAAAAATGGCAGTTGAAGATTCTGCGTGGACTACTAGACTTTGAATAAAGAAACAGTGTAGGACTAGTTTTTTATTCCAGTGATTGATGAGTTACTGGATGAACTTTATGGGGCAGTCATTTTCTCAATAATTAATCACAAATCAAAATACCACTGGATAAGAAAGAATCCAACATATGTGTACTAGACAACATTCAGGACACATGAAGAACATTATGAGTTCTTAGTGATGTCGTTTGGACTCACAAACGCCCCGATGGCATTCCAATCTCTCATGAATAGGGTTTTTCAACCTTACATATGAAAATTTATCCTGATTTTCTTTGATGACATTCTGGTCTACAATCGTACAGAGACAACATGAGGAGCACCTAAAGATAATCCTAGAAAAGTTGAGGAAACATCAGTTGTATGACAACTTGAAGAAATGTTCTTTAGCATAGTTGTAGGTGAAGTACCTCAGACATGTGGTGACCAAAACAGGGGCAGCAATGGATTGGTCCAAGATCAAGGCTATGGTTGACTGGCCTTTACAAAGGATTTTGAAGGAATTGAGCGGATTTCTAGGTCTCACTGGCTACTATCAAAAGTCCACGAGAGGATATGACACGATAGCATAGTCCCTGACGGAGTAGTTGAAAAAAGACAATTTCAAATGAAAGTAGGCAACAACACAAGCAGTTAAACATCTGAAGAAGGCCATGACTTGTGACGCGGTATTAGCACTCCCAAATTTCAGTGAATCATTTGTGGTGGAAACAGATGCGTCAAGAAACGGATTGGGAGCAGTGCTCATGCAATATCAGCGATCGATTGCCTACTTCAGCCAATTTCTTAAACCCAGAGCGAGGCTGAAGTCAGTATATGGGCCGAAATTGATGGTGGTTGTCTTGGTCATTCAGAAGTGTCGGCCCCACTTGTTGGGATGACATTTTCTGGTCAGGACAGACCAGAGGAGTTTAAAGTATTTTCTGAAGTAGCGGATGATAAATTAGGAGCATCAAAGATGGCTATCCAAGCTACTAGGCTATGATTTCAAGATTCGGTACCAACCAGAATTAGAGAACAAGGCAGGTGATGCATTGTCAAGAAAGATGGAGGAACCCTAATTGACGGTCCTATCGGTACCCTTGATCCTAGATTAAAAAGCTTTAAGGTAGAAGAGCAAATGGGATGAGCTGAAGAAGATAAAGATCGAGTTACTATAGGATTCGAACAGTCAACCAGGATATACATTAAGCGACAACAGCTGCTCCACCAGGGGAGATTCGAGCTACCCGAGGTGTCGAAGTATATTACCAGGTTATTGCAAAGAGTTTCATGACAGTGCAATCGGGGGACACTCAGAGGTACAACAGACCTGCAATCGTCTAGCGGCTAAGCTTTATTGGATGGAGATGCACAGAGAAGTCAAGAATATGGTGGCAAAATGCGATGAAGGTCAGCGACACAACAACTTGACCATAGCACCAGGAGGTTTATTACAACCATTAGCATTGTCGGGGAAGGTTTGGGAAGAAATGATGGATTTTATCAAGAGGTTGTCACGGTAAGAAGGGTTCACTATGATCATGGTGGTCGTGGATCGCCTGAGCAAGTATGCACAATTCATTCCCTTACATCATTCCTACACTTTCAGTCGCGCGTACAAATGAAAATTTAATATTTAATTGACCTAAGAAGCCTTAATTAATGTGATTAAAGACCAAATGGTTATAAGTCTTGTACTAATAAAAATTTAATATTTTTTTTATGAACTAGATGAAATGAATTGAATGATATATGGATCTCACTGCCTATGTAAACCATGATGTTGTATGACTAACCTTTCTTAGAATCCGATAAAGATCTTGCAAGTAACAATTAATTTCTTTTGCAAGTGCTTCCTTATATTTCTTGAGATATTAGGGTTAATTGACAAAAGGCAATAATTGTTCTCCTCTAAAACACCTTGGAAGTAGAACACTAATATAGATGAGGTTCTCAAATCAACCATAAAGGGTGCGTTTGGGGGAGCTTATTCACAGCGGTGGCCTGCTGTTTGGAAAACACGTTTAACCGGCGTTTTTGAATAAGTCGTTGGCAATTTTACATTAAACGCGGATCGCAAATAGGATCCCATGATCCGCGTTTCATTCGAGCGAAAGACAACTCTCGCCATTCGCACGGATCTCTCGAACCGCTCGCCTTCTCCTCTTCCTACTCTTCTTGCACGGATCTCTCACGATCCCTTCTCTACCGCGACGAAAATCGGAGTGGCAACGAAGGGGATTTCTCGACACCGCTCACCTTCTCCTCCGCCTCCTCTCGCACGGATCTCTCACGATCCCTTCTCGCCCGCGACGAAAACCGGAGTGGCAACGAAGGGATCGCTTGTTACAGAGACCACCAAAACTCCCATCTTTCTCATCCTTCTGCAACACTCCGACCAAGATAAGTATCGTGCCCTACCTCCTCTTCATTCCTCTTTGTTCGCCCCGAAATATACTAATCAGGTCCTTGGAGCTCCTCTGCAATCTCTAGCACAAAGCGAAACATTCTGCTCTTCTTCCCATCCAGCGGGAGCAATGCTCACAGCTTGTAGTGCTCGAGAGGATTCATGTCTGCCGCTAGGTAAACTTTTAACCCCTGTCCTGACCTACAATGTTTCTAAGGAATAGATTAGGAAATAGCGCAATGTTTTTTCGTGCTTTGTTTCTGGTTCAAAGTTTTCCATCCAATAATTTGAAACATTGGAATAGATTTTGCAATGTCGCAATAGTTGTAGGTGCCTTGTTACAGTTCAAAGCTTTTCATCCAATGTTCTTCAGGCATTGGAATAGATTTTTAATGTCGTACGATTCGATGGTGCCTTGTTTCCTATTCAAGGTTTTCCACTCATTTTTTATTTTGAAATGTTGCAAGAGTTGTTGATTCCTTGTTTTAAGTTCAATGTTTTTTTTAAGAAGAATTTTAATTGTGAATCAACCAATTATCCAGAAGGAATTGGTATTTGAGATTCACTTGCTACTTTTTGGAGATTGAATAAAGCTATTTTATTCATAGATTGGTATTAATGTTCTTGCTAATCTAAAAAATTTTGTTCATAAATAGAGCTAAAGATATTCACTTGCTACTTTCAGTTTCCTCAGTTCCTCATGCATATATTCTTCTGTTTGAGTTTACTTTCTTCTTAAATTTAAATTAATTTATTTTAAAATTAATGTAAAATGTAAAATATTGATTATAATTTATGTTACAGATAATTTAAAAATAATTTTTTCAAAATTAATGTGTGAATGGTTTTTTATCTACAAAAAACTTCAAATAAGTTGTTTTCCAAACGCACAAACCAAACAGCTAAACAATTTATCCAAAACAGGGGCGGAATTGTCATTTATCCAGAATCAGCTGTTTTCGAAATGCACAAACCAAACAGCTAGCCAACTTATCAGGATAAGTTGCTTACCAACAGATTATCAAGATAAACTGGATAAGCTGCAGCTGCCCTAAACAGACCCTTAGTCATTTGAAAATTAGCAAATTTTATGTGAAGTATTTTCATATAGCCTGAAAAATGTACTTAATTGCATTTTTAGTGAATCAAATGGAGTGTGTGTGATACAATACATAATCTACACAATTGTAAAGAAAAATATTCTAGAAATTAAACCCGGTCATATATAATTTTACAGAGACCATCTATGTGTAGCTTTATCTCACAATAATATAAATCCACAAGTCTGTTAAAAAAATGAAATATCTATAAACATCCATGTTTATATTCATTAAGTTTCATGTGACACACTGTTATAATTATCTTAAACTAATCATTTTTATTCAGAAATGTTTTGTCATAGTTGTTAGACTGAACTCTATCTCTTATAGTAATTGATTGCTCTACTGTATTATAGTTATAAGATTGAACTCTATATTATATAATTATTCACTGTAGTTTTATAGTTGCCAGACTGCATTCATCTGTGTAATAGCAATTAGATTAAACTCTTCTACATCCACTAATAATCTACTACGTTATAGTTATTAGGATTGCACTGTATCATATCAAACTTATATCCTCCTGTGTTATAGCTGATAGATTGCATTACGTTGTATGATAAACCTTATTCCAATTATGTTGGGACATTGTTCATACAAACTTCAACCCTTCTTCAAATGTTGTTCAAACTTTGTTCAAACAAATTTAATGCGCATCAGGCTTCCAATAAGTAGTTTGGGGCAAAAACTGAGAATATTTAGTCCAAAATAAATTTTCAAGCATACTTCTCCACAAAAAAAAAGCAGTAAACATATTTGGCTAATTACATCTATTATAAGATATATAAAGTCAATTTTTTCTTAATATTCATCGTATGGATGAAAACATATATACTAATTAAAAAATCCATGAATCATCAGATGCAAATATGTTCTACCAAGCGCATAAGATACCTTTGATATCACCATAAATAACATATCCATTTTCATCATTTATTAATAGCTTCTAGCACGGATAAAATATTACCTCAGAACTCTGCAGGGACAGTTGTCTGCGGAGTCCAATTAATGAAATTCACGTGAAATCCCAGCCTCACAGGCGAAAATAAGGAAAATAAATAAAACTTTGAGCGCGACCCAGCCCGAAATACAGCCCGATCAATTTCCTGGCAGCTTTCATAAAATTATTACGCAACCGATGGAGTCGCTACTATTTTATTGTCAGCTGAAGAAATATTTCGCAGCTCCGGATGCATGCAGCTAGGGTTTTTGGAAGAAATATTTCTTCAGGTTTTTGTGTTTGGTTTCGAAGGACTTCTCCATTATACATATGTCCTAAATTTTATTATTCTTATATAATTTATTAATAAATATAAGTTATGACATCTAAATAATTATTTTTATTCTTTAACACACTAATAACACATTAATAATACACAAATAACACACTAATAACACATAATAACACAATAACACACTAATAACATGTAATAACACATATAATAACACAATTATACACTTCCCTAGTTCGCGGTATAACACGTGGGGAATATTCTCTGCATGTTATATCGCGGGTTATAACGCCACCTCACGTGTTATAGGGCAGTTGTATAACACGTGGTGTGGCGTTATAACCCGCGGTACAACACACGGGGAATATTCCCCAAGTGTTATACCGCGGGCTAGGGGAGTGTTATAAGGCAGCTGTATAACATGTGGGGCGGCGTTATAATCTGCGGTATAACACGCAGAAAATATTCCCCACATGTTATACCGCGAGCTAGGGAGTGTATAATTTTGTTATTATGTGTGTTTTTATGTGTTATTATGAGTTATTAGTGTGTTATTGGTGTATTATTAGTTTTTTATTAGAGTGTTATAGAACAAAAAAAATATATTTAGATGTCATAACTTATATAAGAATAATAAAATTTAGGACAGATGTATAATGAAGAAGTCCATCGAAACCAAACACAAATCCGAAAAAATATTTCTTCCATAAACCCTAGTTGCATACGTCCGGAGCTGTGAAATATTTCTTCAGTTGGCAATAGAACAATATCAACTCTATCGGGTGCGAAATAAATTTATGAAAGCGGCGAGAAATTGATCGGGTTGTGTTACCAGCCGGGTCGCACGTGAAGTTTTATTTATTTTCCCTATTTTCATATGTGAGGCCGAGATTCCAAGTGGCTTTCGTTAAGTGGACTCCGCAGGCAACTGTCCCTGCAGAGTCCTGAGGTAATATTTTTGCCTAGCATGAGATGAATATTTTGTATGGAAATTGTGCACATCATGTGATGGATGTGAAACCTGAAAGAGACGTGATGTGATGGACAGCTTATGAATAAAAGTAAAATTAATTTATTTAAAAACTAAACCAATAGATTTGTTTTTAGATTTTTGACTTGCATGTATTTATCCCAACAGGTTACTATAACTTCAAATGGTCCTCTTTTCTAACAATTAATATTCAAGATTTAGATGATTCATTATCTTGTCACCTAATTTGAATTCTTCATATATAATATTCATATCTAAAATAGACTTATTATAACTATCATAATTGATAAAACTCCCGTGATGTAAACCATGACTATGACTAGAAGTAATACAATATGATATAATAATAAACTATTTGCATACATCTTAATTGATACAATATCCCTAATTTCTAGTGGAGAATATAAAGACAAGTTAATATTTGTTGGATTCCATAAAATTTCATTTGATTAATAACAAACCATACAAATATGACACGATAAAGCTAAATAAACATACAAATACAACATATATTACATGGATGGACATCTTTAAGAAAATATTATCGAAATAGTTTAAATAAAGATTACTGATGGGAAATTATATAATATTGGATTCAACTAGATGGAAATCATGTTTCCTTGAAGATCACTAGCATCAAGTGGACTTTTTTTTCTAATATTTTCTTATGGACTCGTAAATCAACAAAACAAAACCAAGAACAAAATAGAAATTTGCCCATGGTTTGGACTTCCATTAAGTCAAATTCATGTGGGTAAGCCTCAACACACCAAAAAAAAAAACAAAAAGCGAGTTAAGTGAAAAAATGAACAATTATAACCAGGTTTGAGCACTTATTATTGTAAAAAATAATGATTAGTTTGCATATAAATTTTTATGAACTATACTGAATAACAAATATCATTAAATAATTATCATATTTGAAAAGATTGTCCGTTGTACACTATATATAACAGTTCTGATATAATATCTATTATTATTTCAACCTCTTTCATTGATCATATTTATGCCCTCCATCTTCTTTATATCACAATCAAAATATTTCACCAATTAAGTTTGTTGCTTTCAAACTCATGCTTATTACTTTATAATCTCTACATTATTAGTGTACCAAGTACAGAAGTGTCTTTAGACTTATGCTTCAGATACATCATTGAAATTGATAAAGATCGAAAGTTATTTAGTTTATTCATCAGTGGATGGGTTATTATAGTAGTTAAGTTTTATTTATATTCTATTTATTTTTTAGTGCATAAGTTAGTAATTATTATTGGATTTAAATGCAGTTAGTAATTATTATTGGATTTAAATGCTCTAATGATTTTATTGGTGGATAAAAATATTTAAAATGATGTTTTAATTTATTAAAATCATTTTTAATGTATGCAACTCAACTTGTCTTGTCACATTCGGTAATCTTCTTTTAAACCCGGTGACTAGGGTGTGATATAGTCAAAGGCAGGTCTTCATTTTAAAAAATAATTTTTAAATTTCTAAAAGGATTGTGTGTACATATTGTGTGCGTGTACGTGTGTTTGCATATGCGTGCATGTATATAGGAAAATATAAATATGTTTAGATATTATAGATATATGATCTAAGGTATACATATAAAGTTGTATGTTATATGAATCTAGTTGATCTCAAGGGTAGACACTGAAACTGCAAAAGTACGTCGAATAGTTCAGAAAGCATTCCAACAACTTAAGGTGGTCTGAGAAGTGAAAAATTTATAATCTAGTTGGTATGAACTTAAACACTAATAAATTTTGAACTTGTGTACTTTCAGGTTCGCACAAAATAAAAAGAAAATAAAACACTTTAACAACTCTTATCTTAATATTTTGGTAAATAAATGATAAAAGATTTTTCACATTTATATCTATATCATTGGCACCATGCAAGAAATCAAAACTTTCAAGATCATAAAGAAGCACATATAAATAACAAACCTTTCCGAAGTTTTTCAGCATAATCTCGGCCACGATGAAAATAATCAGCACTGTAACTTGAAGGAATGTTTGGTTCTGATTTTGTTCTACCTGTAAACCTCTTTTCTTGTAGAATCTTTTTGGCTGCCTCAGTCTCTTCAATATTCCTCAACTTGAACCTGAAGCATATTGCAAATAAACAAACAGTTCTAATATAAAACTCGTCCATGGCCAAATTGACAGGTTAAACAAAATAAACAATTCTTTTTGAAAACCAAAGTGATAATGTCAAACAAACAGAAATCAATGCATTCCCAAATAAGTTCAAATCTGAAACTTAAGCTATTCTATAGATGCTCCTGACTTCAATTTAGCAACTTCACGTTACAATATTTACCGAAGGCCCCATTCAGACTACAACACCAGAAAAAAGTTCTAAGAAATTTTAGAGTGATTATGGTTGATGAGGATCTTGACCAAACAATCCCTTCTTGAAGGCCTCTCAAAATAAAAAAGTCACAACTAGAATAATTATCTAAATCGCCAGTCAAGACTTAATTAATTCATGTTAGACTTATCTTTCTAACATAAGAGCCATCTCAACTTTCTTGTAAGATTGCAAGTTATGAACATGATCTAAAATTTATTTTCTCATACGCAATCATGAATGTTAACCAGGAAAGGGCAAGATACGTTCAAGAATAATTGATCTTCATAGCCCTACAGTCAGTGAGAAAGACTTGACCAATACTTTTAGGTTTCCTCACAACCTCGATAATTCATCCCCTTTGCACAGGATTGTGGTCGTTTAGAATGCCTCCAACATGTAATCATAGAAGGGCTTTTAAAGCTTGATAGATCTCAATACCTCCATAAAGGTTCCATGATTAATTGAGATGCCAAAGCCACACACGGGTTCAACCAAGTTTAAGGTAGGTCATGTTGACCTCATTTTTGGTGAGGTCTCTTACTCTTATTAGAGCCTAGGATCTAGCCTCAGGGCTTCCTACCGACTCTCTTAGAAGACTAGCCTGGGACCCGCATCAACTAGAAATTCGAGACACTTCTTGACTCCTCGGAGTTTCATATGGTCGGTTCTAAATCCTCAACGCTTAGTTGAGTCGATTAACACCAGCGTGACAAAGCTCGAGTCGAGCACCCATAGGATCTAAAGCCTTAGGAAACCCTTCGTGTAGTCCGCGCACACTCGCGATGCACGAATACCACAATTCACGTGTCGATGCACAAAATTTTTGAAATTCACGCCACCTGCACCTGTAGAAGGCTCCGAGGTTGATAAAACTCGAATAGATTGCTGGAGCAATCGATCACGTGCGAGAATTTCGTGGAGATTTGAGTTCGACGCATTTTCTACCCGACCGTCGACGAAGTCGTCCAGGCAACCCTGGATGACAAAACAAACCGTGTCGGCGCGTCAGGGACATCGAATTGAGCTAAGGGAGACACCCATTCTTGATATGTTCGAGGCAGGGCCGAATCGTGCGCGAATCGAGAAAATTTGCATATCTTATATTATATAATTAATATTTATGTTATTATATAAATATATAAGATAGGGAGGGGCTGTGGGTTTTAATCTTTCCAAAATCCCTAATTTACCTCCTCCGCCTTCGGCCCGTCTCCCCTTCCCAGTTGCGAGCCAAGCCCCGTCACGAACCCTAATCGCGCCTCTCTCCCTCGGGTGAAGCCCTAACCACACCCTTCTCTTGAATTCTCTCCTTCACGTGACGAGGAGTTGACTACCTCTCTCTCTCTCTCGACATTCTCTGCCCGAATTGTTTCTTCTCGAAGCACTTTCTGCTTCGTCTTGTTGCGCGGGAAGCTCTTTCGGGGTAAGTTGACTCTGGCGTCCTTGTTCCCTGAGTCACGAATGCGGCATTTCTTCTCCTTCCCGATAGCTTCTACCCCCGTGGCTCTTGCTGCGATGGATTCCTTTTGTCGGGTCGAGCTCTGGGTTGGCCTCACCCTCCAGTAAGCTATGTTATTTCCTCTCCTCCCCTTTGATTTCCTCACATTTAACCTTGGAAACTTAAACTTTACAATTATTAAAGGCAGAATCATTGATCTTAATTGAGAGTCTTCTTAAGTGATTTCGGTCATTTAAAATGTAATTAATTCTATGAATTTGTCTCTATAGGAAACTTAAGAACCCAGCTTAATATAAACCCTATTTAATCTCTCGTATTAAATATGTGAACTTGTCGAATTATATTAAAAAAAGGTTTCGCGGACCCAACGGACGTCACAAATTTTTTAATTTAGGTAGTTAAGCCTACCAATAAGTTATCTGTATATTCTTCGGGATAGCGTACTACTTGTAGTATCGCGCTCAACCATCTAGACTATCAAATATGTGAGGTCCATACGGTCTCACTTTTCAAAAATTAAAATATTATTTTCAAAAATTATAATCAA
>NW_018165201.1:1148692-1152345 GCF_001263595.1 Phalaenopsis equestris | reverse complement strand
CGGCCTTGTCTCCATATATAATATTAAATTTAAATGACTTTTGAAAATAAACGAACGACAGAATTTTCACTTCCACAACACAATACTAGAAATTTTTCCGTAATTGAGCTCTATCGGACAAGAAGAACGCATCAAATGATATTTTTACATCTTACAAAAGTTAAGATCAAGTATTTAATGTTCTAGATAAAGGCAATGTTTTATTATAGCGACTCAAAGTTGGAAGAGCCAAAATCTATCACAACTAAACCCCACCCAGAAGAGTTAAGAGGCCAAACCTCTATGCCACACTACTTTTTTTCTAGAAAGTTGCACATCTACAAAGCACAAACAAATAACAACACAGTGCAATTAACTCCTAAAAAAATCATTTTTTGCCAAGCAGGTGACCTCACAATTTCACAATTATAGATTTCATGATAAAGCATGGCAAGTCATCTATAACTACATGGATCATAAAGGAGAAAAACAATTTAGAAGCTTCAAGAATAAAAAATGGAGTAGAACTTGACTTCATTTCATCTTTCAAGAAATCAACAATAGAGTAGAACTTGTCTTCATTTCACTGAAGTTACCACAACAATTCTAAAGCTCTACTCACATGGCCCCTTTTTATAGCAAATTGGTCCCTCCCAAAAAAGAAAAATGAGCAGGAAAAGATGAACAAGTATTTTCAACGAACTTCTACAACATTTAGGTCATCGTCTCCTACAATTCCACTCAACAAGATCGCATCATATTCATCTTCTTCTTAAAGGTTGTTAAACAGCTAGCTTTCATAGCAGCCTCTTTCACACCATTTATGTCCTTCATTCAACTACGTAAACTTCTATGGAAGCTTTATAGAATTTTTTCTGCATGTGACAACTCAAGCTCCCTCTTAACCTTCATATCTAGAAGACAATCATGTTCCTCTATTGCATGCTCACACATTTCACACGGATTTGTGGGAGACCTCCTGTATTCATCCACTGCTTGAAAAGATGTGAGCTAGGCATCCTTTCAAATAGTGGACCAACTATTTTCAAGGACCTTCTACACCATTTAGGTCATCCTCTCCTACAATTCCACTCAACAAGATCGCATCAGATTTATCTTCTTCTTACAAGTTGTTAAACAGCCAGTTTCCATAGCAGCCCCTTTCAAGGCCATTTATGCCCTTCATTCAACTAAGTGAACTTTTATGGAAGCTTGATAGATTTTTTTTCTGCACGTGACAACTCAAGCTCCTCTTAACCTTCATATATAGAAGACAATCAAGCGCCTCTATTGCATGCTCACACACTTCACACTTATATGTGAAGGACCTCCTGTATTCATCCACTGCTTGCAAAGATGCGAGCTAGGCATCCTTTCAAATATTTAAGATTTGCTAAATCTTTCCCTCTGCTTCAACAACTGATAATGAAGCCTCATTTGTTAATCAAACAACCTAAGTCAACGAACTTTCAAGAAAGTTCATCTTGTACTTTAGTCAATCGCATGAGACCTGCTCTTCGCTTCTTGTGCCCTCTAAAAAAAATTGGAGAATTGGTTAAGTGTTTCATTCCACCTATACATAATTTATGCAATCTTTTAAAAATTCTAATAAAAAATACATATAATTAGTGACAAAATGATAGCTCTACAGTCAAGTACAATATAACAGCATATATGGATTGGTGAGGTGGTAGGAAAGAACAAGGATGGATAGGGGAGGTTGGCAATGGAAAGAACAAGGATGAAGGGAAGGTTGCCACTCTGGCAGGAGCTTGTTGGAGTAATGGAGTAAGTAAAAAGCCAGATGGGGAGCTAGCAGCAGGTGAAAGGTAGCTAGGAGGTGAATAGCCATGATGATGGAAGGAATCACTGCGCTAACAACTATCCATGGCAGATTCCAAGTCAGATTTTAATGTACTTTTCACGCTCCCCCTCAAGTGAATGAATATATACTATTTATTCCAATTTTGATTGATAATTTTTGTAAGATTACTCCTGATAATCATTTGATGAAGATATTAGCAATTGTTCTTCTATAGTAAAAAATAGAGGACAAATTATATTATTGTCAAGTTTCACCTTTATTAAATGTTAATCAACTTCAATATATTTCATATATGATTATTTTGCATGGGTTATTTAAAACATTAACAGCTAACTTGATATCCTAAGAATCTAATAGGGCCTTTTCATTCAACCTTTAAATCTTTCAGAATAATTTTTACTCATAGCAATTACTAGATTACTGATGACATAGATCAAAATTTAGCATCTACGCTATATCTTATTACTTCTTCTTTTTTTACTTTTTCCCAGATGTGAACTTACCACCTAAGAATAAGCAATATCCTAAAGTCGGCCTTCTGCCAACCATAGAACATACATAATTGGCATTTATCTAAAGATTCAAGGGAGAAGTGATTCATTAGAATTATGCATGAATTGACTTGTCACACTAACAATGAATTTAATATCAAGTCCAATATCTTATAAGTAAACAAATCTTCCTCCAAAATTTGATAAGAATTTTATTACTATTATTATTACTATTACTATTACTATTATTATTATTATTGTGTCTTTTGAAGCATCTTCAAATTTGTGATTAAATTTCATAGAGCTTTTAGCATGCTTTCATCACAACCAAATCTCTCTTAATGGGCATGTTATGTATTTTTATCATTACATGTAGATTCTATGTAAAGAGTGTAAAACTTCTTTTTTACTTTCAATTCTAGGAGTAGATTTTTTTTAAAATTATCCATTTCTTGAATAATAAGTATCGTAATAATAAAATGAAGAAAAAGAATAAAACAACAACGGCATAATAAGAACCGGAGAATCGAGCACTATATATTCACATTCTATATATTCTATGTAAAGAGTGTGAAACTTCAAATTTTTTTACATTCAATTCTAGGAGTAGATTTTTTTAAAAAAATTATCCATTTTTAAGACAATCTATAAGGGCTTGAATAATAAGTATCGAAATAATAAAATGAAGCAAAAGAATAAAACAACAACGGCTACAAAATCATGATAATGCAATGAAGATTACAAATATGGAATTTCAAGTAAATAAAAACTATAGTTTTGATACCATAATAAGAACTGGAAAATCGAGCACTATATATTCACATTTTAACAATTCTAAAAAAGCTTCTAATAGAAAGCATACAAAATCAAGAATTAAATAATATCTATAAAACTAATTATGATAAGAGATCTTATATGAATAGTAATATAGTATAAATTATCACATAAATCAATGAGGTGGCGATAAAAAGAGTAAGGTGAGAGTGGGCTTGCAGACTAGCAAAGAGAGTCAGAGGATTGGAGGAGCCCTATGGGAAGTTGAAGGAGGTAAATGAATAGCTCTAGAGTTGGCACAAGACGGAAGCCAATTGAAGGATCATAGCCAGACATTGGAGGCATATAGCTAGGTGAACTACCATCTGGGACAAATTATAGGTCATATTTTAAGCATATTTTTCATACTCTCTCTCTCTCTCTCTCTCTCTCTCTCTCTCTCTCTCTCTCTCTCTCTCTCTCTCTCTCTCTCTCTCTCTCTCTCTCTCTCTCTCTCTCTCTCTCTCTCTCTCTCTCTCTCTCTCTCTCTCTCTCTCTCTCTCTCTCTCTCTCTCTCTCTCTCTCTCTCTCTCTCTCTCTCTCTC